>NC_081250.1:127032616-127180116 GCF_030490865.1 Poecile atricapillus | reverse complement strand
CTGAATTGGTTTAGCTGTAGTAAAAGCATTCATATCAAAGAGCAAATATTGCTGAAAGTCCATATTCTGGTTTACCTACTGGATAACTTTTTCAAAGACTGTATTGGGAAGCACCTGTTGTTTGAGCACATTCCACAATTAAAACCCTCCGTGTACTCTGACAGTAATGACAGCCAGTCCTGCTGTGTATATTAAATCCGTAAGACTTTTTCTAGGTGGTCCTTAAGTGTTCATTCCTATCTATCTTCACCAGTGTATTTAACATTGTAGGGTATCTAATTGAACACAAGTGGAAAAGACAAAATGTGTCTACAAACTACTAAGGCTGGGTTAAATTTCAGCAGGAGATGCTTTGGTAATCTAATCCTCATTCACTTGCAAGAAAAAACTCAGACAAAAAGTTTGATAAGTTTGGCTAGCCAGCATTGAGGCAGCTGCTGTCCTGTTTGGGACATAAGGTCTCCAGAGGAAGGTCATACTTTCTCTAGCTTTTTTTTGTTTATCCACTGAAAAAGAATACAGATTTTTTACACAAGTAAGAACTAAACATAATTTCTAGGGTCAGTGAAAAAATGTGTCAGCTTAGCAGACAGAGCAAGAGGTGATCTTCTGGATACTTTGCAATCTGTATCTAGCTATCCATCTTTGGATGACCATTGTTTCACCTCTTTAATTTTGTGTACAACAAGTGAAGACACAAAGAAATACATTTTGAGAACATTAATATATCAGAATGTGGCATTACAGACATGGTAGAATTTAAGAAACTTACATGTTACTATAAAGCAAACTAAATGGGAAATATTATAGGCTATCTTGAGGTTTGCAGACTCAAATGCTTTGTGGTGATACTGCTTGTTTGGATGCCAGCTCTGCCCAGCAGCATAGCTGATAAGCTCAGTAATGCATCTGAAGAAAGACCAGATGGCTAAATTTTGCCCTATATTTATTTCTGAAGGAATATATGGCCTAAAAAATAGATTAGGAACAGTGGCAGAGGTGTAAATAAATCCTTTGGCATAAACTGCCTCAGCTATAACAATTTTCCAGCCTTTTGTACTATTCTTTGCCCCTTGTCTGTTTTTCTGTCAAAATAAAATGTGTTGTATGGGGAAATGATCTATGATTGTGCTTGTCAACTAACAAAGAAGGAGAAAAGAAATGGCTTCTTTTGTGATATTAATGGAGAAATCAAATGTAGCCCTAAAAATCCCTGGATTTAAAGACTGTGTTCAAGGCAGTGTTCAAGGTCAGTTTGGATGGGGCTTTGAGCAATCTAACATAGAGGAGGATATCCCTGTGGATGCCAGAGGAGGGACTAGGTGATCTTCAAAGATCTCCCTTCTGACCCAAATCACTCTATGATCCTGTGATTCATGTGTAAATCTATAGCTTGGGGTTGGTACTCATAATGTTCAGACTTAGTTGTGATGAAACTAATATTTGTAGTGAGTGGGACAAATCCTTTTGTGCACTCACAGGATGTTGATCCAGAGCAGTTACATTGCTCTTCATGGAGGAAGAACAGCAGTACAATTTGGGGCAATCAGTTATTAGGATTTGGGCCTGCCATTTAAACACAGCTTATTGATTAACAAAGCTATTTCTGTACCACTTGCTTCATGCATTTGAAAAATTAAAATTAGGTTGAAAGAATCAATGCAATTTATTGTCTGCTTCCTAAGGATTGATGGTCAGGATTTAATCTGACCGTAATCTACATCAAAATAAGATTTTACTGTAAGATTAGTTCTACTGAGCCCCTTTACTATCGTGGTTGCTTTAATTAAATACTAGGAAATCTCTTGGGAAAAAATGCTGCATTGCAACAAAGCACTATTGTTATTGCTGCTATTAATTACATGGTATCTTAGTTTTTAACAACTCATTACTGATTAACAAAAATCCATACAAATCATAAAGGAGATGCTAGTTCTGCTATTGCATTTGCTGGAAACTTTGCAATAGAATAACACAAAAGTGCATGAATTTTTACAGTTTAATATGTCATTCTTCTCATTTTGGTGCCTACACTACATTTTCGACCTGCTTTCAAAATATTTATTATATAGGCAAAGTAGACCTAATTTTACAGACCTTTATACTTCTTTATTTTTAACCCTTCCCTTTGGAAATTCTCAGGATTTAGCCAGTCTCTGAGTTTTCATGGCATTTTAGCAGAATTCAGTAACTCTTCGCTTTCTGTCAACACAATGAACATCAGTTGAACTATCCGTATTTTTCCATTCTGAGTAGCAACCACCAGTATATTACACATTTTTAGGTAAGTATTTCTTTTACTTCTGTTCATAAAAAGTAGAATGAAAGAACAAAACTGTTTCCACTGCAGTCTCTCCTTGCAAGTGCAATTATAAGAAGATTTCTCTGCAATCATGGTGATTTTTACAGTGGTATAGAGAACTGATCATGTGAACAGCATAGAAGTTCTATTTCTTCCAAAGATCTCTGCAGGATGATATGGTAAATGTCGTTCTAGAAATCCTTCAGACCTGACTTCCCTTTGTGCTTCAGAATCAAGAACTGTGAACACCCTCCAGTCAAAATTTAAGTAAGGTGTCCACACGCACAAAAAACATCTTAGACTGTAAAATCTAAAAAGTTCCAATCTTTCAGTACTGCTCCATGTCAAGCTTACATTAGGCCAATAGTTAGACAGAATGAGCTAATAGAGAATTGTTCAAATAACCCAACTGCTTTGAAAACTTAGTCTTTCCAGTCAGTGGAGGTTTTTATATGACACAGACTATTTTCTGATTCAATAACTTACAGTAAATGTTGCTTGGATTCCAGAGACTCATGCAAACTATACCATTGATCCTGCAATCAGATTAAGTCCTGACTCTTAAACTGACAGGAAGTCCCATATCTTTTAATTAAATTCTGAGTGTAGACTATTCTGGTACACGAATAACCTCTAACCACTCCAAAGCTGGAATTGTATCACTCACTAGAAATGCTATCCTTTAATTTAATTTAAGGAGCTTTCAATAATAATTCTATGCTTTCAGCTACTGCTTTCCTCCAATTGTTTGAGGTCAAGTGTTCAAGGCCTCCCTGTTGTCTCGGTGCTTGACCAGTCTATTTGATGTCTGCTTGCCTACTAGCCAGGGAGAGTCTGCACGTCTCAAAGTGAACAATTCACTGTGGTTATACACAGTACACAGACTCCTAGGGTGCCAGTGATGCTCAAAAATACCTCTGATTTGTATGCTTAAAGCAAAATATTAAAATATAATTTAAAAATTAAATTTAAAAATTATTGCAATAGCCTTCATCTTTTAACCATTCTAATAAAAAATCATAGTACATTTTTTGATTTTTTAAAGATTAATATATGTCATGGGGTTACTTTACCTTTAAGAAAGTTAAAGTTGCTGGGGACTCCTGGGAGTCTTTTCTCCTGACCAATTATCGGTCATTGCTGAGAATTGACAGCAGTTTTAGCCATTAAAAAGTAGAATCAACTTGTGAACCCCACCTTAAAGTGTACAACCAGAAGTCTGTGGTTCTCTTTGTTTTTCTGGCTGTGAGAGGTGAGCAGAGCTTCAGCTTCTCGCTCTGCCCGGCCACGTGTGGCCGGGCGGGGGCCGGGCCGGGCCCGCCGCATCTCCCGTCTCCCGGCCGGGAGATGGGGCCTGCGGGGGCTTGCCCCGGGCCAGGTCGGGCTGGGCCGGGCCCGGCCTGATCTCTGGCTCGGCTGCAGGTTTTGCTGTAACTACATTCACTAGAAAACTGCTGAGTGAAGAAGGAAAGGAGCTCTGAGCCTGCAGCAAGCAGAGACAGAGACCACGCTCTCCAAAGCAGCTATGAAGAACTTTCATCGCAGACGGCTCCAGCTCCTGTTCAGCAGAAATCACCGAACCATCTACAAAAGCTTGGGCAAAATTTTAACTCTTTCTTATCCAGATAAGACTTGCGGATTAATCTTTTTATCCAGAAAAAGAAAAAGAGAGTGATCAACATGAAAAGAGACTTTATAAACTACTAGTGGCAAGAAAAAAAAGAGACTTCAAGAAAGGTAGAGAATTAAGAAGATGCTTTAATTAAGCTGAAATATCTTTCTGTTAAACCTATGGGGATGGACAATAAAGTCCTGAAAAGAACTCCTTTAATTCATAATAAAGTATGGGGAGGAATAAAGTGTTCAAAGTGTAAATTTGAGTAAAAAGCAGAGTAATTGTGGTATAGTGAAGTGCTGGGAGATTTGAAGCCTTGAGAGGCAATGAAAAAACTGTTTTCTAGTGAAGCGCACAAAAACAGATGAAAAATACTTTTTGCCTTTGACTAACTTATCCTTAAAAATGCTATCCCCAAACTCATGGCCCATAACACATTTCAGAATGATGTAGAATGGGAGGAGTGAGCTTTGATAACAGCAGCTCTGAGCAGCTGATATCAAGGAGACAGAAAACTATAACAAAATAGCTTTCTTGTGAGAAACTCCATAAATTAACAGAAAAGAACTTCTGTTTCTCTACAGAAACTGAGGAAAAGACTATAGAAAGAATTGAGACTGTTTAAACCATCAAAATTATAAAGTTGTTGTCTCTGTTATCATGTGAACAAAAAAATGGTGAGCAGTGAAAAATGAAAAGGTTTTTCCTAAAAGTTTATTCTGGTGTTCTTATTCTTGTAGTTTGTCAATAAACTTTCTTTACTCCTTTTAAGTTTTATGCCTGATTTGCTCTTATTTTAATCCATATCTCACAGCAAGAAATAAATAATTCTTTTTTCCCCTTTTTGTTAATTACTGGTTCAAAACCACAACAATATATTAGCAGAAAGAGATGTCACTGGAGACAACATGAACTCCCATGGTTAGAAACAGTGTGTAGTCACTGAAATGCCTAACAAAAAATATATTGGAATACAGTTTGATAAGTTGCAATGTTTTCTGGGTCATTCTGAATTGCAATGTGCTGCAAATGTAGCCATCTCTGAGTTTTGGTATTTCTTTTTTTTCTATTTTTGTACTGTGATATGAAATAGTTGTCTAAAAAAATAAAAAAGGAAGTTATGGGACTGTGAAACCTGAAAGTATGTAGATTCTGAGTTTTGGAATAAGGTTCACAAATGTATGAGTTTACTTACAAAATGCCTTCTGTAAAACCTTTCTTGGTTTTCAAATGGAAAAAGTACTCAATTCCTGGATTAAAAAGTTGTTTCCTAACCTTCATTGCAAATAATACTAGCATGAAATACAGGTTTCATCTTCACAGTGTCTATGGAGAAAGGCTAAACCACCCCCTAAGGACTCTAGTCTCTCTCCAGCGTATAGAGGGATTCCCTATGTCCAGTTAGGACTGGCTGGTTCTTTGCAGATGGTTAAGTTAGCTTGTTCTTGTTTGACCCAGAGTATATATTTTAAAATCTATTAAATTAGATTTTTAAATTGCACAGAGGGAGAACCGACCATATTCTTAATGTCTCTTTTTGTTTTCCCATTTAATTCCATCATTTTGAGTTTTTTGTTTGATTTACAGTTCAGCACCAGGTTTCAGTATTTTCACCTCACACTCATATGTAAATTGAAGAGCTTCTGATATCAAATGTATCTTCTCTAGGAATGTAATCACAGATCCATCGCCTTACCTTCTCCTTGTTCACAATCCTTCATGGTGTGTAGTGGGAGCCTGGGATTTCCTGATTAAATCCAAAGAGTTTTGACTGCTGAAGCTCTAAAATATTTGGTATTTTACTATTTCAGAGGACTCCCTTGTTTTTCTGTCCTGCATATATCACTCCCTGAGGCACTCACAACAGATGTCAGGGAAAGGAGGCTTCCATAGTTAACACAAGCTTTACCTCTGGTCCAGGTCAGGTGCAGACCCCTTCAGATCAATATGTCAGTCTTCTCTTTACTTGAGCACATGCAGAGAAGAGTCTGTGGCAGATCCTTGGTATGTGAGGAAAAGGGTATTTGATGCTCTATAGTTTATTTTAGTGGAGTTTAAACTTCTATTTTAGGAATCCTGGAGACTTAAACTCTGTGTGTGTTTATGTGTGTTTATGTATGTTTATGTGTGTATGCAATTCCTCTGATAAATAATAACCTTCTCTAATAACAATAAAGGGATCAAAGGAACCTCCTTTATGCATCCTCAGGGAGAACTCAATAAGAACAGTAAATTTTTTTCAAGCTAAGAGCTTCATCTTCAGATATTAAACCTATAGTTTTCAAGTTTTCTGTGTTTCTAATGATTTTAAAACAGAACTTGATCATAACATTTTTGTTTGCACTTTTCCTCAACATTTGCTATGTTTTTTTTTGTGCAAAAAAACCAAGCCAAAACCAAATCTGTCAAGTTTACTTTAGGTTTCAGTGTCCTTGTTCGCTCCTACTGCCATAAAAATCATGAGGGATCTTCTGTTGCTATATTGGTCCAGGTGTCATCAAAGTTTCATTATGTTTCCTTTCCTTGCCAGGTTTAAAGGAATTTCCTTGAACAGAAGTTTTCCTTGGTGAAAAATACTGCCAGACACACACAGAAAAACACACCTTGAATGTTTTGCATTAAACGAGTTTTATTTTTACTTTCTGTCTGTATATTAGTCTCTCTGTGTATATGTAAACTTCACAACATATGTACATAAACTTTGGAGACACAGTAGTTCTTTGCTGTGGGTTTAGCTAACTGGGAGGACAGTGTGTACTCAAGTCCTGCATTATAATGCAGCAAAATAAAATTCCTCAAATCTGAACAGAACCTTAGAGAAGTTTGAATTCATGTCTTAACTTCTTGCTAGCTTAGGTACATCGATTATAACAAGCTAAGGATGCATTAATCAATCTTTAGTGCTGGCATAGAATAGCTTTAGTCATACCCTTCGTCAACAAGTAGTGCAGCTTCATGTCAATAGCTAATTGAAAATGCTTTTGGCCTATGCTAATTCCTGAACTGTCACTAGAAGGACTCTGGGAGACTATAAACTGGACTGACTAAAACACCAAGATGAGTATACAAAACCAAGTGCCCAGAATTATTGCCCCCAATGTTTACTTTACTTTTACACGCAGAGCATAAGATGATTAAAGTTTTGAATTATTAATTCCCTGCTTGTGATTTTTGTAAATAGTGTGTGCTCTCTCCCTCTTACTTTATATGGTGTTTAAATTCCCTGTGGTGTATCTGGCTTGATGGTTAAGCAGTGAGCCCTCAAATTCACCAAATGCTTTTGAAAATATTAAAGATACAGCGCTATGTTATTCATAAAACAACAAAAAATGTTCAAAAACTGTTTCTATTGCCTTGGAGTCATAATGAGTATATTTTCAATAATGGTTACCATGTTTCTTTGGTTTCGGCCATAGATGACTTACATAGATGACTTTTTTGTTAAAAAACATTTATTTGGTAACAAGATGTTGGGGGTTATGTTTCTTTCCTTTTGTTCCTTTTTACTTAGGGATGTTTTTTTCCCATAAGTTGCTAGGAAACACTAACGACTGCGTGCAGTAGAAAACAAAAGAAGTGGCCAAACTCAGGGGAGGAGGGCATCTGGTTGCACTTCTCTTATCTGGAGTTTCTCTCCGAGGGGCAGAGATACTGCGAGAATTGGGCTGGTAAAGGACGGGGCTGGGGCAGCTGCAGGCTCTGGAGAAGCACGGCCGGAGCTGCTGCTGCTGTTTGGGGAAGGGAATTCGCTTCTGCTGCCGGAGCCCAGCCCAGAGCAGCTGCTTCTGCCGTGGGATGAGCCTCTGCTCGTGAGAGCAGCCACTGCACCGGGACCTTATTAACACCTACCTCACTGAACGAGGGACCCACCCCCATCTGCTCGGGTGTCCGGGATCCTGAGCTCGCCCCTCTCTGCCCTGCTGGGAGCCGGGTGCCGCTGTCCCGTCCCTGTTGCTCTTCGGCGCTGCTCCGAGCTTTGGCTGCACTGCAGCCCCGGACCTCCTGCCTGAGACTTCCTGTGGTTCCAGCCACAGCTCCGGAGCTTCTGATACATCTTGCCATCACCCCGGGATTTTTGCTCGCTCCTGCCGTTCCAGCTTGGTGCTCCTCAGAGTCCTGCTGGGCCCCAGGGGTTTGTGAAGAGAAGCCTCTCTCCCATCCCTTGCCACCTGGGCCGAGCCGCCATCACCGCGTGTGGCCCTAGCCCGCGCCACAGCGCCCCCTGCCGGCGGGGCGGAATCACCGCAGCAATCTCGAAAATCCAACAATTCGGAGGGAAAGAGTTCACATTTTCCGTTCCAAGGGCGGCTCCCCCCTTCCTTAGCAGACACCTGGCTTTCAAACCAAGCCACAAGAAATACACAAATCAATAGCAACCAACAAACTTCATGCAAAATGCTTCAGGAACTAGTCACCACAGAGCCTGTACCGCTAGCAATGAAGGCAAACATCACAGAGTACATGAAGGATAATATCAACTATTTTTTAAAAGAGAAAAAATGTTCCAGGGAAGAATCTATAACAGATTGCTAAATGGTACACTTGCAAACTCTCATGGGGAAGGGTAATGCTGAGCAGCAACCACTATGGATGTCAAGAACAAAACTTACCAAGCTAATCCTTTGTGCTCCTCAATTGAACTTGAGCCAGCCCTATTATGATTTTCAAGACAAACCAACAACAGAGGCTAATTTTAGCTCCTAGTTAATTAGTCTTGTGTGTTATATCTGAGGGAAAAGTACTGCAGTCTGTTTGACATTGTTGAGGCCAAGCTCTTCACTTAAAAATTGCACTAGCTTTTATCTACCATACTTTAAAAGTGTCTGAGGGGAATAAATGGGAAAGAACCCAGAGAAAATTCATGAAAACATAAAATGTGAAGACTTGTAAAAATAAGACTTGCTTAGCCTAGAAATAAAACTATGGAGTGAGTGGTATCTTTTGTATATGTAAAGAGCTGTTTATAGAATGGATGGCATCAATATTTCCAAGTGCTGGTTAAGGAATAAATAAATTAAATTTCCAGTGGGCAGTTTAGATAGTTATTTTAAATATTAATTTTTAAATATGAGAACTTTGGGATACTGGAATTGGAATCCCAGAATATGAAGCTATAAATAAAAGCTGAGACAAGAATCTGTCTGGGTTAATATCTGAGCTGGTACCTTAGGAATGCAACCACCTTAGAGTACTCCAGAAGAAGGGCTGATGTCTGCCTCCCAGCACCATCAAGCAATGAAATCCACCCTTCTTTGAAGTAACAGCTTCTGTAGTAAATCTGTTTTGGGAAGTTTGTTAATCAAATGTGAAGGGATTCTGGGAGCAAACAAACAATTTAACAGGAGAGGCATCACATTGGTGAGGAACTCTTCCCAGAGAAACACAATCATAATCATCTGAGCCTGCATTTTCTTACTCATTATGCAGTCAGGAAAGGATTGTTTATTTACCTAACACTGATAGATAAAGCACTGAACCTATTTTCAGTTTGATGAATTTTTTGAGGAATAGACATTAGTTATGAATATTTTGTATTGATTACACTATTAATAATTTTTTTATGGCACATCATTACTATAGCCAGAAATAGTCTAAAATGTATTGGTACAGAAGTTAGTTCTCTCTCTGTAACTGAAATTTGAAGAAAGCAAATTTGAAGAAAGTTATGGTTCAGAATATGAGTCCATGCAGAACTGCCATAACTGGTAAAATTATATCAACATATGCATACAAATAAGGTACTCTACAGTAGCTGACAGAAATCATTTTGAACACTGTCTAAAAGAGAGCTTTCTAAAAGCTGTTTGAACCATGCATTGTATGTTCATTGTAGCCAGCTTTCTAGGGAACTGCACATAGAAAGCAAAAATGCGGAAACACTGCTCTGTCAAAGAACAGGTTTGGCAGCTCATTTTGTCTTGTAAAGATTGCCTCTGATTCCAGTGACTGGTAAAAAATGTAGCAATGCACAGCTTGCAGGTCTGGGGTCATTCTTTGTTTCTTAAGTGGAAATCTACAATTCAAAATTTAAATATATCTGCCTTTCCAATCTCTGAAGTAACTGAGTAGGAAATTGTAGACACAGACCACCTGTAAAATGGCCAAATTGCCATTGAAATAACAGATCACTCAAATGGATTTGTTTGGATGGAAGAATACCTATGTCAAAAGTCTATACATGGGAGGGCAGCCAGCTACTCCACATCATACTTTGGCTGACCATTCCCAACCATCAGTTCTGTTTCCTGATGGAGTCCTTCATTTGCAATTGATGCACTATCACAGCAATGAAAACATCCTACATAGTGATCCCACTCTCAGACTGCTTAGCTGCTGCCTTGCCATCACCCTCATGTCAGAGAAACACATTGTCTGGGCAGAATTCACTACACTGGTCTTGGGTTTCCACTTGAATTATTCTGATGTCTGCTCATTTTGACATGTGCAGCAGCATGAGCTCATTGAGGCACAAAATGTCCCTTTCAGTTCTTTCCCTGTCCTTACAAACTAAGCCTAACCTATTTAATCCCATACCTCCTGGGGCAACAGTTACTTTGGTGGCCTTTGGGGTGAAAAATGACATGGTTAAGAATTAAACAAGAAAAAAATTCATAGCCTGGTTCAAGTGTAAGTTAAAATAATTACATACTAAACCAAAGTAAAAGCTTAATTTCATTCTATCAGAGTTTATACCTGTTTAATACTATTTATCAGTGTGCAGTCAGAAAAAAAGGTGAGAAAACACCATATTGTGAGCTCTGGTTACTTTGACAGAAATTTGATTATGGATTTATTCCTGATCTAGATTAACTTTGTACTGGCAGGAGGTTTGCTAATTCCCAAGTCTAATATTAATGAGCGTCGAAGTAGTGCTGCAGAGTTCATGATCACCTGCCGCTTTATTGGTCAGTCCCTGAAATGTAGAGGTCAGCCTGATTAGATTACTGGTCAATTGAAGCTGATGACTGGAAGAATCAGCTCATTAACTGTTATGGGTAAAGTTAAGTATGCATTCCAGTGACATAATTAAGCTAAGTACTAAGGAGTTTAGTAATGGGAGCAATGGGAGATTGCTCGTTAAATTGTAACTGTGTTTACTCTCAAGCTTCTTGCCAGTTTATTTTTTTTTCATCCATGTCATTAACAGGTGTGCTATGATGGTGTGTTCTTTTTCAAAGACAAAATATAAATTATTGATAGTAAATGAAAATATACTCTGAAAAGCAGAATTACAGAGCACCATAATCCAATAGCCAGTAAAAGGTTTGTTATATCTAGACATCACCTTTTTAAATTAATTCAGTTGACATTTGTTGAAATCAGCTGTGTTCCAAGCAAAGTAATGTTTATCTCTCTAAAATATTTTCAGTACAGACATACTTAAATAGATTGCAGGAGTCTACTTAGTACTAATTGTCTTATGAATATTTATTTTGAATAAATGTCAGTTGTACACATGAAAAAAAAAATTAAGATCCCCAAATATGCACTGAAATGTATTACAGCAGATCATAAGAACCATTTTAAAGAACACATTGTGGCATATGACACTGAGTTGTTTATTTGAGATATATATGCTTGAAAAAAAAACAACTTATTATTCTAAGCAGAATAGTTTTCTTATACTCTTCCTTAAAATAAAGTATTCTTCCTTGCTTGTGACCTTCCTGCTTTTCATTTACATTCAGCCAGGTTGTTTGCCCCGGCCACAGCAATGCAACAGCTGTACCCAAGTCCTGTTTAAACACCTGGCCAAGATTACTGTATATATCCTGATAAAATTGGAACACTTATAATCATTCCTTCATGACTTTGTCCCAGGAAAATGGACCTATTCCATTTCCTAGAATGGAAGTATCCCATGAAGGCAAAGGGAAGGAAACATGTCATCTATCAGTCCTCATTCCTGTCCCAACATTTGCATCTTGCCCTGGGCTCAGCTATTCACCAGGCTCACAACTGCTGTCACCCACCAGCCACCTCCAACACCAGAGTCTGTGCTCAGCCTCTCAAAGAATCAACCTTCCTCTGGGCTATTTTAAAGTAAATGGCATTTTTTGTGAAGGCAGAAAACCTGTGAGGAATCCTGAGTGGATTTCACTTCTGGGTGAAGTTCTTCTAGGAATGAAAGAGATACAGATTCTTGGATGAGGATAAACTGTGCTGGCTATGACCCAGAGAACAGCCTTCCTACAGCTCTTGTGGCCAGAGCTGACACACATCTGCCAGCTCTGAGTTTATTCTAACTTTTCAGGATCCATTAATAAAAGCTTTGGGTACCAAACAATAGGAGCAAAGAATTTAGAAAAGTGGGCCAAGAGACATAGGACAAACATGAGACTGGTAACTGCACAGAAACATTTAGAACAGTGTTTACACTGCTCTTGTCACAAGAAGACTGCTCAGAATTGCAAGGCTGACCTACTTTAGAGTTTGACATTCTTGTTAAATGCTCAAGGGCAGGTACCTTTTAAAGCAAGATACTTCTCTTCTGCCAAGGTACATCTACAACACACTGGCTGCCAGTACTAACATTTCCTTGTACAAGATATTTGAAGGACAGCTTTATGCACTGTTAGAACAAAAAGCATGAAGGAAAATGTGTGTAAGGTTGAGGGAGAGGAATTGTATACCCACCATATAGAATTAATGCTGAATATTTGTGACGTTTATTGGCATAGCTTTTGTATACCACCAGCTTTCTTCATTTAGAGTAACTGCAATTTGGTAACTGAAAAGGAACTAAAGGTCTTTATCAGATGTTTCTCTTTAGAAGACAAAGGTTTCCAACTAGATTCATTAAAATCAACATCACTAAAAGGCAGGAAATTAATTTAAACAATATTATTTTTCTTTCAACTTACATTAATAATTATCTTCAATAAAATTATTAGAATATTAAAACAAAATTTTAAAATACAATGCATTTCCCCTTACCCGTGCTGTTGCCATTAGGTACTGGCTTATATTTGTAAGAAATAACTGGGTGCAGTGAATTGTGTGTATTTATGTGTTTCAGTTTTGAATAACAGTGTATGCAGGAATAGCTGTGGGGAAACACAGATCAAGCAATATTGAGCCAGTCATTGTTATAAAAGTTCTCACTCTGTCAGTTTTTGACTAGAGGGGGAGCTTAAATAGCACATAACACTAAACAGGATAAATTTCAACTTTAACTCAGAATTCTCTTCCTGTTGGATCTGATAATTTTTTCTCCAAAATCACTGTAAAAGTTTGCATTGATTTCTCTGAGAGCTAAATCAGACATTCTTAGACCCTTCAGTTAAATCCCCTGAGACAAATTCTTTGTCCTGCTGGATCTCTATAGTCTCATGAGTGAGAACTAGTGAGTTCAATAGCTGTAGCTGAAGGCTAAAGTTTACTCTACGTTATTTTCTTGAAATAGTTTTTTAGGGTTGTAATATACATCATCCTTGTGTGAAGGGAAAGAGGGAAAGTCATAAAAGTGAGAGGTTATAGTTCACTTCTGTTATGAGGTAAACAAGAGAAAGGCACAACATTTCAGATCTAAGGCTCGTATTTTGACCTTGAGAACTCAAATACTGTATCCTACTCTGCACTTTTTAGAATTAATTCAGCAGGGGTTCATTTGTTTCACACTTCTGACCTTAATTTAACTGTAAATATTTTGTTCTTAATTTTGATGTCTGAATTAGTAAATCTGCCTTTACAATATGTTCCCAGCATGTAACTTTATACCCAGACATAGCTGAGATCCACCCTGGTAAGTAAAGCCTGTTCTGACGTCTGATGAACTGTGTCATGCTGCCCATATGTTCCTTACTACTCAGGAGGTCACCCTGCTTTATGTGCAATTTAAAGGGTTCATTAGAAATTGAATTTGAGTACTTTTAATAAACACATGACAGGTTACATGAAGAAAAACTCTTTTTCTAAAATAAAATTATATCCTGCATCAGCATTCGTATGCTTTGAAATGTTCAGTGTATTTTCACCAAATTATCCCCCCTTTAACCTT
Organism: Poecile atricapillus; assembly: GCF_030490865.1. NCBI lineage: Eukaryota > Metazoa > Chordata > Aves > Passeriformes > Paridae > Poecile > Poecile atricapillus. The sequence goes on along the minus strand of NC_081250.1, from coordinate 127,166,199 downwards.
CACTTTTCTCTGCAATAGCCTAAAAAAATACTTTTATCTCTTTTCAAAGATACTTACCTGTTGCTAAATAAGTACAAGACTCCTATATTAGGCTATTATTATGAGCTGCCCTTTCCATAACCAACAAAAAGGAAATGGTAAAAATTAATTTTAAATAAGGTTTGAATTTTCATATTATATATTTCATCAAGACCTGTGCTCACCATAGAGGAAACACTCCAGCTGAAGTCAATACAGAAAGCTGATCTGACTAAATGGTGTGAGAGCTGTTCCTGTCACAGCAGATTATTGCAGACTGGAGCACTAAAATCTATTTCAGAACTTTGTAGACCTTCCCATTATCTCTGCAATTCATGCTGATGTTAATCAAAACTATTGTCCCATTTGCAAACTACTTAATACCATTTTGATTACCATTCATTTTATCTAGCCCTTGCCATCTGTTTTATTTTATGGCTGTCTCATAGCCAAAGTAATGTCTCAAATGTTATTTGTATAGTGATCATTTTGATCAGAACACATACACATGATAATATTTTATGTCATAATATGATAATATATAATTAATTTCTGTGAAGCTACATCAGCGTTTTAAGTGCTTTTTGGTGTTGTAAAAGACAAAAAAATGTCCTCCTAAAACAACAGGCTTTAACCCCACAGATGTTCTACCAAGTTGAACATTTTCATCTCAAAGACGAGTTCCTGACACTGCCTTTGAATGTCAGGAGTATAGTGTGAGTGTATTTATCTGTCTATGGAGAAACTCATAAAGGCAAACATTGAATATTAGAAAGAAAAACTGATAAATTCTATTTTCAGCACTGCTGAGATCAATGGGACCAAGCTACTCCATTGGCTAATGCTAAGAAGCTATACCCACTTATTTTTTCCATTATTATGCTGTTACCGTTATGCCTTTGAGTGGAAGTCTCTAGACATTTAGGTCAAATTACTGCTTAAAGAACTCACCCAACACTTCCTTCTCTTCCAGCTTTCCAAACTATTAGTTTAACAGAGAAGCCACATGGAGATGATCAGAGCATACACTGAGAAAAAGTAAAAAGTGTGGAGATGCAGAAAATATGAGTGGTTCTATCACAAAGAATGTGAGTGTAACATTTAATTCAACCTTTTTCACAAAGACCTCAGCTGCAGAAGAAGGAGATAATACAAAAATGCTTTGGCAGAAGAAGCAGTAGAATATGACTGCTTGGAAAGCCCTTCAGTAGAAGTAATAGTAATAGAAGGCCTTATTCAATAATTTGTCTTTAAATCAATGCTGATATTGTTACAGAAGGTAAGACCAAATCTCAGTGATGGAGCAGTTAGTTAAATAAACATTAATACACAGCTCTGGGACAGTTAGCCTTTAAAATGTTCTGGCTCTGCCTAGTGAGCTTCCTCACTACTATTTATAAAATACAAAATTGTTCTGTGGTTGGCTGAGCTTAGAGATTAACATTTTTGACATTAGAGATGTCAAAAATTTCAATGCTACACAAATAAAGTGTCCAAAGAGCAGCTTTGTGAAAATGCCCTGGAAAATGAAAACAAAAAGATAAAAAAATGGGGAAAGAAATTACTATTCTGAGGAGCCTGTTGGACCATAAAAAAATTACTCTGCCTTACTCTGCCTGACACAAAACCATGGGGTGCCCATCAGTTAGCTAACTACAAGCAATAAAACGTGCAGTCATTCCATGCCACATCATAAGGCATAACTATGTTTTACCTGATGTAGAAATGTGCTTGGAAAAACAAGGTGGTCTGTGTTCCTCTCTGTTGTTAGTTCTGCTTTTTTGGGATTTTGTTTTCTATTTAGGTGCTGGCTCCTCTAACTTGGAGCTGGCCAAGAAAAGGCTCACTCTTCCCTCTCACATAAGACTAAAAATGGTGTAAATTTGTCCTCTTCCTCTTGAAAATGTAATCATCCAGGCCCAAACCCTTGCCACTGTGGCCTAATGCATAGCCAAGTAACTAAACAGCTCACAAAAAAAATATTTTTATTATTGAAAGTCCCATTGTTTGGTTCCAGTTTCAAAGGCCAGTGTAGTATCTGGAAGCATCCCTTACTGAATCCCAGGTGGCAGAGTTTATAAGCCATGCTTCATAAAAGCTTTTGTTCCTATAAACTGCGTTCTGCCAACAGGCCTATATAGCCTCTTTCTCGCACGTACTGACCTTTGTCCTGACAAACCACTGCACCTCCCACCCATTTCTCATCATTCCAAAACAAACACAGTTGGACTTGAGGATCTGAAAGGTCTCTTACAACCTTGATGATTCTATGATTCTAAACCCTACAGCTGAACTGGCTCCTGCTCCCGCCCGAGTAGACACTGAATGACCTCTCCCTCCCAATTATTCCAAGTAGTGGCTTGTTGAGCTTCCTTCTTTATACTGTCTGAGGAATGAGGAAAGAGAAAATATTGCTTTTGATGGCAGATTACCAGATAAATTAAAAATAAAGTTGGGCAGGTTTGCTAATGGTTGTGATTTCAAAGATATTTTGTATGCCCTGGGACCCAGTAGAGAGTGTCTTTGTTTGTAAAGTGCTCATGATGTGCATGACCCTCATCCTGATGCGCATAACCTTCACCCTGGAGCACATGACTCTCACCATTTTAAGACCTCTGTTGTCTGGACTTAAGAAGAGACTCTGGGGAGTAATTTTCCACTGCCACTTAAACATATCCCTGCTCCTGGAAAGGAAGGAGTAAGTTATTGTTTGCATTCTTCCATTTCCCTAATAGAAAAAAAATTAAAGGTATCAGAGCTAGTCAGCAAAAGTAGATTGGGGGACTATAATTGGGAGGACAATGTGCTGCCATCAGAATAAAATAGACAGTACATTCCTGTTGAATGCTGAACTTGGAAAAGGAACTGTAGAAAAGAGTTTCCAAATATGCTGGCCTCTGAATGTTGCAAGGCTAGTGTTAGTGTCAGCTTTAGTGCCCTGGCCACCTTCCAGTCTGGATAATTACATGCAGCTTATTCAAACAAGCCTACAGTTTCACTTGCATATGGCATTCCTCTCTTCCTATCCTGAAATGCAGTACAGAGCTGCTGTAAGTTCATTTATAATAGAACACTTCAAGAGTAGGCAATCCTCCATTCTGTCACACTGTTTGCAAATTTTCTTAGAGCAATGTAGGTGTATATAAAATGAACAGCCAGTCACAGTTAGACCCTGGCATTAGTGAACTACTTCAGTGCCAGTGGCTGGAAGCAAGGTTACTTTTGTTCTTTATACTCTTTAGAAAGTCACTAATTTTGCTTGCTTTGTTCTGAATTCTCATTTGTAATCCTGTTTAGGGGTAAACCAATAATAATCTTGTTCACATGTCTGTGGGATTTTGTGCTGTAGCTTTAGGAGTTTTGAATTTCCTCTGTTATGTGGAGAACTAGAGAACAAGGCTTTCAGTTAGAGACTAAAGCAGCTACACATTCCTGTTCACACAACCAGAAGGAAGTAAAACTACTATTTTAGGTAAAAGGTAACACAGTGTTTCACACTAAAGATGAATTTCTTTTTTGCACGGTAAGGCAGCTATAGTTTTCACCTGGTAATTATGTTCACAGACCCCATCTGTGGGGTCTGAAAAACTGTCTGAAAACTCTATCTGAAAGCAAGTTCAGGTTATTTATTGCTCCCTATAGTCCTCCACATTGTTCACTGCTGAGCCTGATCTCAGACTTCCTGTGCACATATTCCTGCACTTGTGGGTATGGTATTAGAACAGCCTATAATCTCCTCTGGTTCCATCTCAGAGGTCACCTACAAGCCAAGCCTATAAAGCAGTTGATGTGTACAGGACTGCAGGTTCAAGTGTCCACTGACAAGTCTCAGTGTCTCCCCTTTGGTCATAGAGAATTCTGTGAAGTTCTGCCACCTCTTTCAGTACCTGTGCACTGTTTTGGTTTGATATGTACAAGGAAGAAACAACAACAACAGAAAGTGTAGAAATTAGAAAGTAGACACCTAATAGAGGAATAGCAGAAAATAGAAAGCAAATAGCAAAACAGTGGTGGTTATAATCATTATTCTAGTCGTACAAATAGGAACAAGGATGGCATGGGCAGAGTGTGGCTGCAGAGAAGACTGTTAAAGAAAAATCAAGCTCTTCTAAGATGAAATGGAAGGGGATCACCTGTCTGTTAAGGTCGCTGGCTGTGCTGAGTATGCCAGGACCTATGCCTGGGACTGTTCTGACACTGGAGGGCAGCAAGGAAGTGTCCTGTATGGCACAGCAAATCCTGTAACTCCCCCTTCAATCTCTGCCAGTAATCATGCCACTGTCCTCAGTGTTGGCTTGTGGATTCAATGGTGACAAAACCTATATTTTTCCATCGGTCAGGGTTGACCCTTTATTTTTCCATTCCTCTGGTGATTTCCATCAGCAAGGGTAATTCCCTTCTCATGGACTGAGGGTCTACCATGAAAACAATCACATTTCTTGTTGTACAGAACTGCTGTGCCTCAAGCCTTTGGGATCAGTACCTTTCTGATGAAGTTCTGGTCTCTCTGGAGCCTAGCGGGGGAATGGGCAATGAACAAAAATATCCACATAAATCATGGCAACTGGAAAATCAACATTAACATCCTGGCCAGTTTTTTTAATGTGCAGGGTGCCCCAAGGGGCAGTGGTACCAGAAGGTTGCCTCTGTAACATATTTCCATCTTCAATTTCTGTGTTACTGGATACTTTTGGATGTACAAAACGTTCTCTAATCTCATTTCCTCTTTTGCACAGTTCAAAGACTAAAATCTCCTTGAATCTGTTAGAATAACTTAATTTCTTGGTGACAAAATGTAGTTTTCTTCCTATATTTCATAAGGATTTAACTTATTAATGGGACTGGGGATAAATATCTGTATCAATATGGTTGCATTGCACCATTTCTGTTAAAATTCAGTTTTGCTACAATTTATTTTCATGTTTATCCAAGCACAAAGTAGTTCCTCTTGAGAAAAACTTTGAGTTATAGAAACAATTTGTTGTGTTTATTCTCTGCCAGCATAGTGGAGGGAAGCCTAGGATGTTTTGGTTTGTGTTCATCAAGCTGTGGGGATAAACAAAAGTTAGCATCACTGAAAGGCAATTAAAAAGACAACACAGTTTATCTGTCTATGTGATAAACTCAGAATTTGTTTTAATTCTTCCTAACAGTCTGGTCCTACAGGCTCCCAAATGAAGCAAATGAAAATTACATCAGAAAATTCAGTATCTGGCCTCCAAAGAGAAATTATGTGTGTCCCTGGACTATGCTCAACATGTGGTATGACTAGAGCTTTGGTTGTTTCCTTTTATCCTGGAAATTATAAGCAAAGTGGAGAGACATGAATTCAAGTTCTAGATATGGTCAGTAAAATTACATTCTTTCAAAGCACTTGCCTATTTTCCCATGCCAGTCTGGACTCAGATCTGAATAGGCAGGCATAAAAGTCTGCATCTCAAGCCAATTTTCATTACAATGAGCAGGATTCTTCAGCAGAGATTCACAGATACTGCCTCTGGTTTGTAGAGAACTGTGCTAATCAAGATTCAAAATCCACCTCTTGCAGCTGAAACAGAGGCTTCTGAATCCAGAGCATTGCAGGTTAGCTGGCTTATTGTACACCTTCCTATGAAATGTGGCAGAAAATAGGCTGTTTGAAACTAGAGTTTCAAATGGAGTCCCCCAAGCCATTCCATGGAATAGCTCTTTGCTCCTTTCTTGCTGACACAACTGCAAGTTCACTATAAATTGCTTCTGAACTACTTTATCAATGGGTTGTGTGAGTGGAACTTAGAGGGATATAAAGCTATCACTTGGCTTTGTACCACTGTGTTAGATTAATGCTTTTAAAAAACTTACGTGGCTCTCAGAAAAGAAGCAGGATCTCTGTGCCATTAAAAATAACCAAGAGAAACACGAAGAGGACCTTTTACAGCAGATACTAGGAGAAAAAACTCAGTTGTTTGCCTTTTCCTTCATCAGTGTGGCAATAAAAGGCATTTAAAGGCCAGGATTCAGTGCTGTCCTCTTCCCAGGACCTGTTTAACTTTGATGTCAAATGCTTTATGAAGTTATGCAGCACAGAAAAAGATATATTTATTCTAATATTTCTATATATATTCTTTCTTCCTCTTAATCTCCTGCAGCTAATACTCCTGTCTTCAGTTGATTAAAACCCTTAAAAGGGAGACTAATTTTTTTAAGTTAACTTGTTCCCTGAGACACTTTTTTAGTCACTGCCTGTGATTCATGGATCTTATATCTGAGCACTGAAGCTAGAGTATGTTGAGCAACACATGCTCTGGGTATACACATCATCTTCCCACTCAAATTAAACTTCAGCAAAGTAGGAAATGTTAACTTCATTGCTTCATATTTGAGTAATAACCCTCTTGACCTGCAAAAGTATGAAGTCACTGTTTGGGCCACATCTCTAACACAGCTCCACAGAGGGACAGAAGTGGACAAATGTCAGCCAAGCTGGTGTTCTCCCTCGGTCAGGCTGAGCTGAGATGGTACCATGACTGACCCATCCTATCTCCCAGAACAAATTGTGTCTCTGCTGAAAATATGTCCTGAGACCTGTAAAGGAGGGTGTCTACAGATTCTTTAACAGAAAAAAAGGGTGAAATCATGGTCTGGGGAAGAAACTACAAGCATGTCTCTGCAGACTGCAATTTTAAAATAAGATAAAAAAAATTGCAAAATAAAGCCTTGCTGCTTAAAGACACAGGAAAAATATCTTACAACATTTTTTGAAATTTTTTTTGCTGCCAATGGTGCCGTATTCCAGCAGCCAGGACAATGCATGTATGTGAGTTATTTTGTTTATCTGAGGTACACATTTACTAGGGGAGGCTTCCTCTTTGCTTAGTCATTATGATCATGAAGTTTACATTTCTCAGGCTCCAATTTACACACATCCAGAATTGTGCAATGACATGATTACAATAACCTCCTTGGCACCATGCCATGGTGGGGCTGCCTGCATCAGATAGACCTGGGACTGGGGATTGTCCATGACCTCTTTCATCCATCCAACCCAGGCTTCTCATCCCCTTCATTTTCCTACCCCAGACTCTGCTGGATTGCACAGAATTGATTTTGAACTGCCTCTACACGTACAGACTTGGACTTAATTATTAAACACCTGGATGTCACAGACCCTCAGAGTGAATATCCCATTGTAATTTTTTATGGAAGAAGTCTAAATACTGTGGCTAGGCAGATGCCAGATTTCTGTCTGCAGTGGTAAAAGGTTAATCATTACAATTATCTCTGGAAATTTTCTGGAAGTCCAGATAGTAAGGCTCAAATTCAAACCCAACTGAAACCATTGAGTACTTTCAGACCCTCTTAAGCATATTTCAGTTTTCACCCATATCTGCAATGTCTTCAGCCCTTGAAAAAAAGTAGGAGTGAACTTGAATACTGTTACCCTGCTCCTACATGTAGGAGAAGCACTACTGCACTGACAAAATCCATATATTTTAATGTTTAAAATCATACTCGTGGTGTGTTTTTGGAATAGGCTATATGTTGTCATTATTTTTAATTTCTGATAGCATTTCTGACAGCAGCAAAAGAAATGCAAATGTATTCCCCTCTTTTTGGCTTGTTTATGGGAGAGCCCTGTGGATAGAAGCAGAAGTAGATCTGAGCCAATAACATAGATGAGGCAAGCCAAACCCTCACCACTTGATAGCTGTTTAGCCAGATATATCTTTTCTAAGAAGGAATTGGTCTTTATTCATGAGGAAATTTAAGCCTGCCAGTCCTGTAATTTTGCTCAAAAATCTGTTGGCAGAACAAAGGACAAGAAAGAACTGTAAACAGGGGTGTGGGACTAAAGATCCAGTTATAGCAATATACAGACCAGAAGATAAAATTAGATTTAATTATGGAGACATCTTGAGAAGTAGATATGTTTGCTTAAATTTCTATTTCATTTGTTGCTGTGGTTCTTTTAACTATAATGTGGTGTATTTTGAATTCATGTTTATCCCTGTTTTTTAGGTAAATCCCTAAAAGAGGATTTACCTCCTTAAAAGACAGTTTTGATACCGATGCCTCTCATTACACCTAAAGCTGAATAAAGCTTTGCGTCTAAGGTGATACAGAAGAGATGTCCTTTTGAAGTTCCAGTAAAAGTTCCAGAGTAAAGTAATGTTTGCCCTGCATGATGTCAAAAATAAAGTTTTCTTAGCTATGCACCCCTACGTCTTTCTGTAGCTCTCATCAGGCCATAGATTTTTGCCTAATGAATGCAAAATTTATTGGAGGTTTTTGTATAAGTGGTTCATAACATAATACTATGAATATAATAAATGTTTCATTACTACAACACATTTTTATTAAAGAGTATATTAGCATTTCAGTCATTCTGGTGCTGTAAAAGTCTTTGGGGTACTAAATGTAAAATGTCAGTCCATTTTTCTAGGATTGGGATTGATGAGTAGAGAAAAGGTTTTTGTACTCGGACTTGGGATGCTTATTTTACTTTATTTATATTATATATTTACAGATAGTAAGTATTTTTATACAGTAACCTAACAAGCTACAAATGGTGACTTTGGGCTTTCTCCACAAAGCTTTTTAAGCATAACCTATTTAATTATCAAATGCCAACTAATTTATTTTTACTTTTAATTTAGTAACTAAACACTCATGTTCTGCACTGCATACTTTTATCTTTAATCACCCAATACTACCTAAAACTATGAAGAAGAAGGAAGAAAGGCAGAGACAAGCTAACGCTTAAGAACTTCTATCTTGTCTCTTATTTACTACTATATCTCAGACTCTAAACTCTGTATTTTTCATTCAGTGACTAAACATAATTTTACCTAATTCACACATTCACATTCCTAGCTTCTCTACTCAGTTTTAGAAGCCTTCCTCATGGTCTTAAGTTAAACCCAGTGTTCTCTTGAGTGTCTGAGCCTGTCAGCACAGATAATGGGAAATTTTCTGTGCCTGGAATCCCAACATGGTGCAACAATGTTTAAATCAAATAATGTAACTGAAAAGGGAGTTGAAAAATCCATCCTTCGTTAATTTGGAAAAGGAAACTAATCGAGCTGAGAGTGATAAACTTGAAAAAGTAGCTCCTACCCAGGGCAATTCCCCAAAGGTTAAAATATTAATACACAGACTTACCATTTTCAACATATTAACAGCAATTTACCCTGTGTTTCACTGATGTAGTCTTTGCCTTTTAATTAACCTTCCCAAAGACTGCACAGAAGTGTAGGAGGTGATGGAGACTGGGATATATCAGCACAGGTCAGGGAATGAGCTGGATGACAAATGCAGACGTATTTCACTTAATGTTTTAAAGTAATAAATAGTTTAATTAATATCAGTACTTGGATCTCAAATGCACTGTACTTTAATGTTCTCTAAGTGAGAAGAAGAGATTTCAAACACACATCAAAGTCTCATATACATATATATATATATTAACTGTATATATGTATATATATATATATATATAATGAATTTCATGCCTACAGAAATGCAAAAAGTATGAATTTAATCTGCATGAGCACTGACCAGAATTCTTTATGGACACAGTGTATTACCTAACTCTGTATCAACAGGTAAAATCATATTAAATGTACTCAGTGTCTGGCAGCCACACACACTTTAGGTACATATTGCATATGCTTAACCTTGAAACTGAGTATCAGTCACAGCTGTTTCCTAGAAAAAGTAAGCTGTGCCCAGCCTTAAATGAGGTACATTCAAACTCCACCCTCAGTCCCCACCCCGCCCAAAAAAACAAATTAAAATAAAACTAAAATAACCAAAACAACAAAAAATCCCAAAAAGAAAACCCATCCAAATATTCAGTGTAGTTTTAAATCTCATGCTGTGTCTCCATCCAGGTACTTAGCTAGGAACTGAAGGCAGATTCCATCTGGCTCAGGCTTCCTGGTCAATGCAGGACTGGACACCCTTGTTGTGACATGACCACTTTGAAGGTGATGGCCAAACTCTAGTATCCCTTCTTCTAATTTAAAGACAAAATACAATGGGTGGAGTCCTGTAAAAATTATTGGTAACTTTGCTTTTGACCTAGGTGATATTAGAATTTCCCTTGGGCTCTCATAGTATCAGTGGAAAGCACAATTTGGATGTGTTGTTTGGCTCTTTGGCATGCACATCTATATGGGTGGGCAGTCTCCTTTGACAGTACACAGGATCACAAGAAAACCCAGGTGGGAAGGGAGGTCAGGAGGTTTCCAGCTCCTGTTTATGCAGGAGCAGTTCTGAGCTCAGACTGGGCTGCTCAAGTTTGTGACCTGTCAGGATCTGGGACTTTTCAAGGATGGAACTAGCACGACCTCCCAGGGCAACCCACAGCCCTGCTTAGCTGTCCCATGGGAAAAAGAGTCTCCTCATCCCCGGTCAGAACCTGTCTTCTTTCAACTTCTGCCCATAGTTTCATTTCCTCCCACCACACACTGCTGTGAAGAGCCTGACTCCAACTCCTTGGAATCTTCAGGTGTGGAGGGCTGCTGGTGTTGGTGAGCCCACATCCAAACCATCATCCAGGCTGAATAAGCCCAGCTTCTGCAGGCTCTCCTCAAAGCACAAATGCTCCAACACCAAATAGTCTGGGGATCATCCTCTCAACTTCCTTTCCTGTCTTGGAGTCCAGCATAAGTAAAGCATTACATTTCTGTCTGATCCATTATGTTGACAAATTCACATTCAAAATAACCTATTGAGTTTCAACTTTATCTCCACAAAAATGTGTCAAATGTATCAGGCTGACAGCCTACACCATTGTATCATAACAATCAATAATTGTATTCTTCAACACTCAGCATTTTTCTGCATGACTACTGCAAAACAGTAAATTCCATTAAAAAGTCATGGTAGATTTTGTCTATGTAAATATTAAACAGAGATTTATAAATAACATGTATATGCTTTCTACTTTGAAGTCATAAACGTGCTGCACTGGGAAATCTTGAAAGTTTTCCACTACTGTGTTTTGCACTGTGACTGTAAATTAGTTTATTGTCAGCACAAGAAGCTACTGCTTCTAACAAAAAAGACTTTTCTGAGCATACTTCTGTCTAAATATCATAAAATACACCAATTTTGAACTAGTACCATTCACTGCAGGTACTGGTACACAATCTCAGTTTAATACACGTACAGTTTCAGCCTCACAAACTGTAACTGAGACAGGCAGAATTATTCAGTTTTAACAATGACAAAGATAAAAGGCATTATTTCACTGAATGTATGCCCAGAATAGCTGCAACTAAATCTCTGAGTAAAACAATATTCCATTATAGAAAGGGGATCTTGAAGATTTTTTTTTCAATTAAAAAAACTGAATTTGGAATGAGCAAATCCTGTCCTATTCCATACCTGCAAATGCGATTGTCTTTTGCTTCCTGACATTTCATTTGGATTACTCTCCCACAGAGGAACTCCAGTTCACAGTTTATAACATGAATATGTAGTGGCAGACTAGTTAGATTTGATGAAGAAGTGTGAACACTTTGTTATGATCTGCCTACTCACACTCAGCATTGTTTGAAGATTTGTAAATCCTCTGTTGCTGGGTGCTGGGAATGCTTCTTTTGTCTGTTCATTGCTCTGTGTATTTACCCTGCAAGGCAGAAAGAACAATCCTAGGAATGGCAAAGTTAAAATGCTTTTTTTTTTTTTTAAACTTTTCGACTTTATGTCTCAGAATGACAAAGATGCTGATATATGGACAGCTAGAGATGGCCTTTTTTTTCATCTGTCCATTTTGGTATATTGCCACATCTGATATGGATTTGTCTGTGGTTTGGTTTTATTCAGCAAAAGGACATACGGATAAGAACTAAGTTAAGAGATCAGGAGACAAAATTCCCTGCACAGAGTATGAAAAGGGCAAGGGTAGTTGCTTCTTTTTTGACTGTTGTTAAACCTGAATTGGGAGAATGTTAGGTGATAGTTCCTAACACTTTAGCACCTTTTGCTCTTTTTGCCCTTGAAGCTGCTGGGAGATTTCTCACTGGCTTTTAACTGTTACCCACTTCAGATCCATCAATCAGCACAGATGGTGAGCTGTCAAAAATCCCATGTATTCAGGATTGAGTCACACTGGTGGAAATGGAAAACTGCTTCATCCTGGAAAACATCCTGTTTTCTTAATCTCCAGATGCATATTGTGAGTAGATACACCAATAGCCCTCAGTGTTAGCCATCTTTGTAAATTAACCCCATCAGTGGTGCAGCACAGATGTCTGTGAATCAAGTATGAAATCCACAGATTACTCTAAAGACAGCAGACACTAGCTTTTCACAGGCTCTAGTATTTGCAGGCACAAGACAAAAATAGATGAGAGGACTGGGAGAGACAAAAATATCACTAGAAAGGGTCTGCTCTGGTCAGAGAGGAGAAATTACATTGGTAAGATCCTTTGAACACCTGTTGCTCATAGACCACAAAATTGTCTTGTCTTAACTTCTTGTCATAAGCTTTTGACTTACAGTTCAAACCCCTGCAGTACCAGTTGTATTGGGAAGAGGCAAGTGAGATCTTGGGCATGGTTAATAGGCCTAAAATCTGAATCACTCATATGTTACAAAAAGAAGCTTCACTTACTGTCCCCAAGAAGGAACATGGAGAAAAAAAGTTCTTGGCATGTTGATTTATGAACTTGTTTAATACTAGACATGTGGAAAATCATCACCAGTAAATCACATCCCCACTACTATCCCCTCAGATCCAAAATAAATTATATTTTGGATTGTACTGCTTTTGTCTGCCAATTCAGCACCACTCACCTCCAGGACCAGAAGATTTGAAATACATGTGATTCATTTAGGCATTATATGCCCATACAGTTATTTTACACCACTGAATTATTTACAGGTCCTATAGGTTGCTTGTAAAACGAATCTATGATTCCTCAGCCATGTGGATTACCAGCACGAATCTAGAGGTTGGAAAAACGGAATTTACAGTCTCTTAGAGAACTCTCTCTTTTCTCCGGCACCTTCCCTTAGTTCTGATTTCCCCTTTTTTTTGTACCCCAGTTTGGAATGTTAAGGCTTATTTTCAAATATAAATTTTTTATAAAGGTGAGTGGGTCTCCTAAGACACAGACAGGTATATCAAATATTATTAAATGTGACAGAACCCAGAAACTAACATGATACATATTAAATTTAGTATTATTTTTCCATGAGAAGTAGTGAAATTTACAATCAGTCATTATTCAGATAAATGCAAAAAAAACATAAATGAAGAAATTGTGCAGCAGCTCTGCATTCTCCTTTTTCAAGCTTATGATTTTTTTATTCCCACATCATATGATATGAGGCTGATCTTACTGCTCAGATTGTTGAAAAGTTGTTTCAAAGTTTTCAATGAAAAAAAGGTGGCCAGATATGTGCACTCCTTTAACAAATTACCAATTTGAGTGTAGTACTTTTAAAACCCCCAATACTACCAGGAGTTCGTTTTCCAGTTCTCATCTGCATTGCTCCTTTAAGAGTTCATCCTTTCTTACAAAACTTTAAAAAAATCCCAAAAAATACGGATGATACCTCTTGATTTGGAGACACTCTTTGTTCACTATAACAACTAATGGATCAGAATTTCTGTCACTATCTTTGGCAGTGCCTGGTCATGCAGAGATTTTTCTGATGGGAGACATGTAATTATGCAAAATTTTAATAGGTGTAGTAGAAGCACTTTTTTAGTAAGGTCATTAAGAAATATAACAGGTACATATGAATGCTATTAAAAATCTCTGCCAAATTCTGATTACTTGAGAAAAGAATGTTCAAGGCAATGGAAAAACAATATGAATGTGAATTCAACTACTATTAAATTATCTTCTCATTTGTTGTATGTATCTTCCATATCAGTAATTGTTCAGCCTGTAATCCCTAAAAAAGCCATCTGTGTTTGGCTTTATCTTAGCCAACACTATGCTGACCCTCCTAATCAAGTCTTCATTTCCTCTAAGTTCTATTGTTTTAGCCTCACATTTGTTAATTAAATTAATTAATTTACTTAAGTTAAAAGCTATTCCAGCCTTCAGGCTGCAAGTGGTTTCCTTTGAATTAATACATTTCATAAAGCATGAGTATCACCAGACTTCCAGATATCACTTCACTGAAAATGGATTTGTTCCAAATTCAAAACTGTTGCTCACTTCTTTATTTCCTGACAAACCCCTCCCATGTCCTCTGTCATGAAATATATCAATTTCCTTTCATCCTCTAGTAGGGCAGTTTATCTGTTACAAAAAGTTAAACCAACCTGAGGAACCACTGAATAGTTGACATTGCACAGCCATCACAAGTCTTTCCATCCTCACTCTTTATGCTGGCTGAGAACCAGCATGGTCTATTTTTTTAAACTTTATAACTAAGATGTGACAGAAGCAACCTATCCACTCTGACAGGTTTCTATGCTTTCTTTGCTGGAGTAGAACCACAGAGACACAACAGGGTTTTTAGCAGCAAGCTAATGCTTTCATACTTACTCATTTCAGCATGTAGCTCAAGCTTGACAATTCCATGGAGATAATCTCCTCCCTCTTCAAATCTGCCCTTTTCAGTTGCCTAGCTCCTAACTGAATTGCTTCCCTAGCTCTAATAAGTGGATTTATTCTCACATTTTTCTCCCTCCAGAAAACCCTTAGCACCCAAATGGTTAAAAGCCTATTTTCGTATCTCTCAAAAAGCAGTGCTCTCCCTGGTCTATGACTGTCACAGGAGCATACACATGCTCTTGAATAAAACAGCATCCCACTCCCTGAGTCACAAAACTTCCCTGAACTCAGTCATTCTTTCTAAGACCTATTCTGTACCCTTCTGCCTTCTGACCCTACACACAGTCTTTATTTGCGTATAACAATTGTATTAAGGATATGTAGGTTTCCAAGTTCTATTTTTATGAAGGCTGCAATGATTCATGGTCCACAGACCATGAACAATTCACATTTTAGTCAGCACATACAGTGCTGTGTAGAAAACTGTCTGTTGGATTGTCTTGTCCCAAGTATTATTGCCTGGGTTTATATTATTATAAAACTTATCAAAGAAAATATATTAAAACTCCTCATAAAAAAATGCTGTTGTAGGGTTGTTATTTGTCCCATAGTACTTGAAAGTGAAAAGGATGTGATCCACACTGAGGAAATTGAGAACTCCTGGTTTGTACAAAATTGGCTTGGATGCATTATATATAGTTACCTCCAACAGCAGCTACTGAAAAAGCCTGTCAAACTCTGCTGCCGATAAGAAGGGATCTTGCAATTTATTTGAACAAAACCTTCCTGGTCTTTTGAAGCTGCAGGTAAAAGGACATGGTCCTTATGGTGTGGATGTGTAAACCAATAGGAGAACAACAGTTAATGCCCAGAAAGCTTTCCCAAGCTGCATCGCCATGCAGTCTTGATGTAGGCATGGACTGAACAGCTTTACAGAGCCTGCTGGAGTACAGAGTACTGTGCCTTCCTCTGAAGCTCGTTACAAAAGAAAAACCACAGGAAACTTCTGCACTTGTAGCCTCCTACTTTTTTCCTTTGTGGTCTGGCAAATTCAGATATTCAAATTCAAATCACTCATAAATGTTAAATGAGCTTTCCTGAGCTATTGAATGTTTCTTTTTCCTCCCAGTCTGTTTGGTTTTTCAGATAGAGCATTTTACCACTCTACTTTTTTAATATTAAATGATAAACCCACAAAGAAATGTAGCAGAGTTAAACATGAAACTAATACATATTAACCTAGATAAACAGAGGCTGATTCTCGACTTATCAACCAGTGTCTGAGCCTGTTTGTCAAACATTTACTTTCCCTGACAAGAACATATTGATGTGAATAGTATGGGATGATGATCTGAAAATGAGGTCTTGCACAAACTTGCTCTTCATCATATTTACCATATACTTGAAACTCAAGGCATTTATAATTCATTCTCTTTATTTATTTGACTGTGAGAAATTAAGGACATATTTTGACAACCATAACAGTTTTTATTTCGTATCATGAATATTCATAATGAGTCACTGGAATTTTTTGCACAGTGCAGTACTGAATGATAGATAATACATCTACTTCAGTGTGAACTTTCCCAGAATGAGCCCACGAAATTCAGCTTCCATAGCTTTTATTTTCTTAGTAGATCACTTTTGTTGGAAAAACATAAGAAAGTGGTGGAAATCGGCAATAAAAATCCTACAGAATTAAAATGAATGTTCATAGCATTGTCTTTACAATATCTGTTCCACAGAAGATACTTTTTTTTCTCCTTTTTTTTCATACATTTTTTTCTCCTTTTTTAACATCATATCATCCTAAAAAGATGCAGATGTAGAATTAGAATGCCATATAACATAAAAAGACATAGCACCATTGTTAGAGAACCTGTGTTATCGTAACAGGTATATTCATATGGAGTCTGAGGGTAAGTGAAGTTGTAGTTGTAAATAGATAACCAAACTTTTCACACAGATTATGTGGTAGTAACAGAATAGAATCTTTTAATAGAACACAGAAAATAGAATAAATGTCTGGGAAAAAACGTAAGAACAAAAATTAAAGTAATTAGTCTCCAATCATTGTACAAGCACTACCTTTATTTTACTTTGCTCTTCAAGTCTTTTCATTCTTAGGTATGTATATTTTTTTATTAGCCAACCCTAGAAACTTCACAGCTGCTACAAACCCATGTTGTCACAACAACAAATTCCTAGCAAGTAATACAGAAGAACTCCCAAATATTTTACTTACCCTCAAACACACAGTACATCACCACTGAAATGTAGCTGCTTAGGAACAAGGAACCTGGCAAATTTTCATTAAAATCCAATGGTACACAATGGTTTAGGATGGGACACTGAAAATATTTTCAGCAGGCAGAAATGCCATGGAGAGTTGTATTTCCAAGGATAAAATTTCATTATTTTCTTTTAAAGATTATTCCTATGTAGAGAACAGTGGGATTTTTAAGATCCTCAAGTTTTAAGAGCTTCATAGTATATTCAGTAAGCAAATACTCATCATTAGTGCTGACTGAAGTGAGATGATACTTTGTGGTCAACTCCCACCACATCCTAAGAAGTCTTCCATTCAGCTATTGCTTAGCTGGTGGAATCCAGCTTAGGGTATTGCATGAATTTTGAGCAATACAAGGAACTGAAATGTTGAATTAAATTTCCTGTTGTGGAAAGAATATTTTATCTGGAAAAAAAAATATTATTATTAATATTCCCTGGTTTAGGACAGAAATTCCACTCTGCAGTCAGAAGAGATTTCTTCAAGATAACCTCATCCAAACTTAGTGTTGTTGAGAGCAAACCCCTCTAGTCCACAGAGATCTTTAACAGCAATGAGACAGCTTTGGCATATAGAAGTCACTGAAGCAATCAATATGTAAGGAAATAAATCAGAAGGAACTCTAGAAGGCACCTCAATGGACACTTTTGTCTAAATCAGTGTGATTTATGAATCAGCTTTCAAACTCAGAAAAATATATAGATTTCCCACTACCAGTCAGTCATATCCTGTTTCTCAGTGAAAGCAAGAACATGTGCTTATTTTTATCCCCTGTAGGAAAGAAAACTGGAGTGTTTGAGAATATTTTTTGTCGTGGGCTTCAAGGGCAAAACATGTGGTTCAGCAAGAACCCACAAGTAGTGTCTATGATTTAGGAAATAAGCACATAGTGGGAGATTGAGGATATTCAGATAGTACAGCTTTTCAAAGAGAAGTACATTACTCTGGCTCATGACCACACTGACATTTCTTGAATATCTCCAGTGAGGGAGACTCCACAACCTCTCTGGGCAATGTGTTCCAGTGCATGCTCACCCAGACAGTAAAGCCTCATATTCAGGTGGAATTTCCTGTATATCAATTTCTGCCCATTGCCTCTTGTCTTACTGCTTCATGCCACCAAGAAGAGCCTGGGAACATCCCCTTGACTCCCACCCTTCAGATACTTACAGACATGGATGAGGCTACCCCTCGATTGTCTCCTCTCAAGGTTAAACAGGCTCAACTCCCTAGGCTTTTCCTCATAAGAGAGATGCTCCAGTCCTCTCATCACCACTGTAGCCCTCCACTGGACCTGCTCCAGCGGCTCCATGTCTCCTGTACTGGGGAGCCCAGAACTGGACACAATTCCAGATGTGGAGTAAAGTAAAGATCACCAGATCTGAGTAAAGGGGCAGGATCACCTCGCTTGAGCTGCTGGAACCGCTCTTCCTATTGCACCCCAGGATACCATTGGCCTTCTTGGCCACAAGAACACACTCCTGGCTCATGGACGGCTTGTTGTTCACCAGGACTCCCAGGTCCTTCTCCACAGAGCTGTTTTCCAGCAGGTCACTCCCAGCCTGTACTGGTGCCTGGGGTTGTTCCTCCCCATGTGCAGCACCCTGCACTCACCTTTGTTGAATTTCAGATGGTTCTTCTCTGCCCATCTCTCCAGCCTGTCAAGGTCCTTCTGAAGGGCTGCACAGAACTCTGGAGTATCAACCCCTCCTCCCAGCTTTGTGTCATCAGAGAACTTGCTGAGGAGGCCTCTGCCCCTTCATCCAAGCTATTGGTAAAAAATTAACAATATCGGGCCCAGTACTGAACCTTGGGAATCACCACCAGTGACAGGCCTCCAGCTAGACCTTGTGCCACTGATTACAACCCTCTGGGATCTGCTGTCCCAGCCCTCTGGGATCTGAGCCAGTTCTCAAATCACCTCTTTGTCCACTCACCTACTCCACACTTCCAGAATTTGCCTGTAAGGATGTTGTGAGTGACAGTGTCAGAAGTCTTGAAGTCGACGTAGACGATATCCACTGCTCTCCCCTCATCCATCCTAGTAGTTGCTCATCATAGAAGGCAATCAGGCCAGCCAAGTATGGTTTACTCTTAGTTAATCCATGCTGACTACTCCTGATCACATTCTTGTAATAGAGATTGCCTCCAGAAAGTGGCATTCCATCATGTTTCCAGGGGATAAAGTGAGGTGACTGACCAGTAGTTCCCTGGATCTTTCTTCTTGCTCCTTTTGAAGCCTGGGCTAACATTTGCTTTCTTCCAGCCCTCAGGTATCACTCTTGATTGCCATGACCTTTCAAAGATGATTGTGAGAACCTCACTATGCCTGTCCACCGGCACTCATGAATGGATCCCATCAGGGGTCATGGACTTGGGTATTTCAGTTTTGTCTAGGTGCTCTCTAACACAATCCTCTTTGACCAAGGTCTTTTTTTCAACATCCCTTTGCCCTGATCTCTTGGGCCAGAGATTCCTGAGGGCTGGTCTTGCCCAATACAAAAGAAGACCAATACAGAAAAGGCATTTAGTAACTCTGCGGTCTCTGCACTCTGTTACCAGGGCTCTCCCCTCCATTTAGTAATGGACCCGCATTATCCTTACTTTTCCTTTTGCTATTGATATGTTTGGGAAAGCTCTCCTTGTTCTCCTGGATGTCCTCGGCCAGGTTAAATTCCAGATGGGCCTTGGCCTTTCCTGTCTCATTTCTACTTACTCTGACAACCTCTTTATATTCATTCCAAGTTGCCTGACTTGCTTCCATCTCCTGTGTGTTTCCTGCTTACACTTGAATAACAACAGAAGATCTTTATTCATCCACACAGGTCTCTTTCCTCCTTTACCTGATTTCTTGCTCATTGGGATCTTTTTTGAGCCACTGGAGGAAGTGGTCCTTAATAATCATCCAACTCTCTTGGATCCCTCTTCCCTGCATGGCCTGTTGTCATGGGATCTTTCCAAGAAGATCCCTGAAGAGAATAGAGTTACCTCACCTGAAGTCCATGGTTACAATCTCTATGTGCCATCCTGCCTCCTCTTTGCCTGATACTGAACTCCACAATCTTACAGTTGTTTCAGCCAAGGCTGCCCCTCAACCTTCACATCTCCAGTGAGGCCTTTCCTGTTTGTTAGTATGAGGCTGAGCAGCAAACCATTCTTTCTGGGGTCCATGACTACCTATGACAGGAATCTGTCATCAGTGCTTTCCAGGAACCTCCCATACTATTTGTTTCGCTGTGTTGCTTCTCCAGCAGATATCAGAGTAGCTAAAGTCCCCACAAGGACCAGTTCCTGTGACTCTGAGTCTGCTTCAAGCTGCCTCCAGACGGCCTCATCCACTTCCTCTCCCTGTTCAGACAACACCCACAACAGCATCACCATGACAACAACACATGGCACAGCAGGGTCAATGTGACCATTTGGGCAAATCATTAGTTATAGTGATCTTTTTATAGAAATAGTGACGCAGGTAGTCTGAACCTACATATTTTGAAAGAACTATTCTTACATTTACCAAAGTCTCAAGATGAGAGATGCGGGCTGAAGAGTTAGATCAGTGTTTTTCCTGTCATGATACCAGAATTCACATAGCTTGAAAACAGTCATTTTTAAGTACAGTTATTCCTACTGCTCCCCTCCCCAGCAAAGGTGTGCTTACAAACATCACCTAAAAAACTAAGGGAGGGAGAGCCTGAAAGCTGCATCTCTGGCACCTGTGATACATCAGGGACAGGGGGAGGGAATTTTGAGCAATGACTACAAGGGCAAATCCAAAAGGAAAGGAAACCGAAAAATAGTATTCTGTTTGGATTTAGTTATCAAAATTTACTTTGCAGATGTAAGGTAACAAAAGTAAACATATGCTTATGTATCTAGCCAGAGCTTTAGTTCATTCACAATCAAATCTGCAGCATTTTTCCTTAACAGAAATTTATTTTCTTTCTAACAGTTTCATAATGTCAGTTGGTGGAAAAATTTTGAATCAACAAGTACCTCACCACCACATTTGCAACTATCTCAGGATGCCCCTTTTGAGCATTTGGGCTGCAATTATGGGTGTTTCATGCAGTTGTTAGAAATTGTTAAAAGGAAATGCAAAATAATTTGGGATACAAGATTGCTGCAAACAAAATTAGGGTTAGTGTCTCAAATTATAGCTCACAGTAGATATGATTCACACAAGCTAGGCTTTGTGTAGTCTTTTTCTTCTCTGGTTAAGGATTTGGTGTGGGGTTTCTTGCATGTTGTTAGTGTAAAATTTTATTTCTGAAATGAAAGATAGATTTTCAGTAATCTCTCAGAATTTTTAAATTCTTTTCTCTTATTAATTCTTATTCTGCATCCTCAGTGGATTTAATATATGCGTCTTTGTTAAATTCATTCCTGCTCTCTCTCTTAAACTCACATGCCTGTAATACTATGGTATTATTTATGAATGCTGCTCGCCTTGGACAGCTGCAGTTCCATTATAGGCTTATGAAAACTCTAAGAAAATGCATTGAAAAGTTAATTTTCTTTACAGCTCCTTTTCTCACTCATTTTCTTTTTTTAAAAAACAGCCTTTATTTAGGAAGCAGTAATAATCACAAACAGCTCTTTTACCTCCACTCTCTATGTCAGATTGCTGAAAGGTGTGGAGTTGGCAAACATTGCATGACTCAGCCTGATATCTCAATCAGACTCCAGGTTAACAATAGATTGACCTTAAGGAAGTGGCATTACAGAGAACAAAGAAAATCACACAGGAAAAATAGGAAGGAAAGAAGGAGATGAAAATAATAGAAAATCCTTTGAAATAGAGAGCACCTTCCCTGCCCCCCTTCCAGATAATTTTTTTTTGTCCAGAAGACTGTGTAAGTAGTGGTCTTCTAAGGGCTGCTTCTTTCCTGTGGGGGACCTTCTCTATGGTAGACAATTACAGGAATTTTTTCTTTAAAAAACACAATATTAGGGGATCTCTAAAAATTTTAATGAATCTCTAAAAATTAATAGAGTTTTAATTAATTAATTAATACAAGGACATTCAATTTGAAGTCTAAATGCTGTTCAGATCAAACCTGTTTTTTGTTATAGTCAAACTTAAGTTTAGATAACTTCTCACTTGTTTTGGTGGTGGGGAGGGAAAGAACTGATACTAGTGAGCCCACAGAAACAAGACAATAAGACAATCTCTCAAAAAATTCTCATTTTCAAGCAAGGCCCTGTAAAAGACAGTTGGATTTACAGCTGTTCTCCCTTCAGCACTTGCCTTCTCAGTATTCCCTGGGACAATCTCAGGCTTCAAAAGAGCCTGTGAGACCTGCCCAGGAGATGGAGCCAATCCCACTGCTCAAACTCATACTCTTACAGGGTTTTCAAATAACATTTTACAGGGAGACTGAGAAGCTTCAATGTTTCTGATTAAACACTGAGTTGTGATGCCTTTGAGTATAGGGTCAAATAATGTGAACACTGTGCAGTTCCACCCTTCCCACGCGTACCCCTGAAAGAGGAAGAGTAGAGAGATGCATTGGAGGGGTTAAAATAATGCAAGTTTTATCCTATTAATCTCCTTTTTATTGTTATGTTATTTCATTTTATTATTTATACATTTTTATTTTTATGCACATAGCAATACATATTGTCCCTCTGTGGCCTGATAATTGGTTTTGATAATACCTTTTGCCTCCCTGTGGCCTGAAGCTTGAATAGAACCTCCTGAGGTCTTCTGTCTCCGAAGTCCCCACTCCACTTAATTTCAACCTTTCCAAATGGCACCTGCTGGATTTGAAACCCAAAAGTATTTAATTTTAGTCTCAAGGGTATTAAGGTGGATTATCACATTTACTATTTAAAATATCTAAGGAGATAATGCAGCTGATATTGAAGAATGATCTTTCACAAGGCTTTCACGTCTTTAAACACGGGGTCTTACTCAGATTTTGAGGAACATTGCACCTTCTGTTCATGAGAACAGCACTTAAAATTCACACTTTTCAAGGGAAGAACCATTACATGGTTATGTAGCTTTTTTAAAGCTGGAAAAGACTTTTCAATATAATAACATTATAACACCATCCACAGCTTTTTACACAGCAGGTACCACACTGAGCTCACCTTCTACTTGATTAAAACTTCACTGGCTGGAAAGATCTTCCTCTGAGGAAGAGGGTGTTACTCTCCCAGCTTTTTTAGAGGTAATCCTCGACAATTTACATAGTCCTTTTAAAATGGGCACACAGGAAGCTTTCTAAGCAAACTGCCAGGAGGAGTTAAGAGTCACAAAATGCAACCGAGCAAATGTAGTATAAATACATAGGAAGAAAATGTAAGTATCACAGCAACAACTGTTCCAATCAGCTATACTGGGGCAATTATATAAAAAGGGAAACAAAACCCAACAAAATGTATTGGTCTCTCATAATTACTGGGGACAATTTTTCAAAAATTATCTTATTTCTAAAGAACAGCTAAATATAATGTAGGTGCAAACCTTAAGGCCTGCTTAGTCATCTCAAAAGGTAACAAGGCTTTACTTCTCACTGACTTACAAGGAAAGGAAGCATCAGTTCAGCTCTACAGGCACTAGTGTACTATTTCTTTCATAATTTTAAGTCCCCAGTCTGAGTAAAGCATGACACCAAGAGTAAGAGATTTTAATTTTATGCAAGACTATACATGTTAGTGTGATTTTTTCACTTACCCTTTCATGTATCCTTCTGTTTGCAGAGTGAGAGATAAGAATTAACTCAGCTTTAGCTTTGAAACAGATGACAAGGAAAGCAGAGAGAGCTTATGTTTGTGAGCATGATAACTGACTTGCAAACTTGTAGGGATGTGGAAAATTCCAAGGGCTACTAATTACCATGTAGAATAATTAATTTAATTAATCCTAAGTTTCCTTTGTAAAATGTAGAAAGAGGATCTACCCTTCCCTTAATAGGAAGCAGCTGTTCATTAAACAAGTCCACAGAAAAACACCTTTTAAGTACTATTCCAGGAGCTGAATTAATTTCATTTTAGACTCCACCAAAGAATATGACAGTTTTTTCCTTAGAGCTGGATGAGTTAGCACAGCCCAATGGAAGTGATACGAGTACAAGCCTGTACACACACACATGCAGGGAGTCTATGGAGGCAGCTCAGGCAGTTGCAGGAAGCACCACAACTGAGCAACAGTCTGGGTGCAAACAGCCAGTCCTGATGCTGGAGACAGAGGATCACCTTTAAAGAGGATAGAGGGTAGGCTGTACTTACCTGGTACTTAGTCTTGCAGCCTTTAGTCAGTCTTATCACTCATATTAATATATTTCACATGAAATCCTTATGTTCGGCATGAATGAATGAGATCTTAGACTGTGATCTGTGTGTATATATTTCTTGCTTTCTTTACCGATATCCACAACTCTGTTGATGATAATGGCTGTTTTCTTACAGCACTTACAGAAGTGCTGATAGAAATCAAACACAATTGCTGCTTTCCTTAATCCCTATGTGATCTCCTCCTTTAGTGTCATAAACCACTTAATTAATTTTCCTAATATTTCTATGAAAACTGGTGATAATCTGATATATTTTATGACAAATTTTGTTTCAGAAGTACAATTAATTAGCAGCAAACTTTCAAAGGTCACAACAAAATTTATGTAGAAACAAATTTCACTGTTGAGCATAGGATAGAAGAAACTTAAACCAGTTTGCTTAAATTTATTTTAGTGGGTCTCACAAGGCAACTTTAAGTAAAAAAATGAGGGGATAGACTTCACTCACTTTTTTAATTGGAATTAATTGTTGCAGTTGAGCAGCATTAAATTTAACAGATCCAGAACTCAAGTATTTGGAATTCTACTTTCCATGAATCAGACTCTAGAAAATTTCTATTTCTGCTTGTCAGCCATTCAGTAGATACACAGAAGACCACACATAAGAAACTCTTTATAGCTCAGACTTTTACTTTTGAAAAGTAAGATATGTCTATATGTCTATCAATTCACTGATATTTATTCTCCTCAATAGTACTACAGACATGCAATTTTAGCTACAAAAGCAGCTCTACTGAGAGCAAAGGAGAAACACAGATACATAAAAATAGTATATGCATATGTGACTGGTATTCCTACTGCCACAACTGAAGCCTTGGAAAAATATTTAATTTCAGGAAGATTACCATGGAGAAAGGCTTTCATTAGGTAGAGTTTCAAAGCAGACATTCAGAATTATTACAGTAATAAATCCAGGAAAAAAAAACCCAACTTTTTAATGCCTTCCAAGTTCCAAATTTAAAACAAAAATGAAATGATCTTATGAAAATTGTAAACTCAGATTTATATCAAAAGGTGTGCTTGCATATAAAAAGAGGTATGTATCAGTTTCTCCAGAACCTAAACAACAACACCTTGTGCAAATATCTGTTAGAAGGCACTGGCAAGTGTGTCACCTATTCTTTGGAGACCTTAAATCAGACATTAGATGTGGGATGCATCTTGCTAAAAGTTTTGAATTCTTTTGGGTAGTTGATTCTGAAATGTTTAAATACGGTTTCAAAGCTAATTACTAAAGCACATTAGCAGTAGTTACACAACAATATAGCTTCATTATGGCCTATAAAGTATTTTTCCAAACACCCATTAGGATGCAAATCCAGTCTTTGTGTGTTTGAGCCCATTGATGTGCAGGCATTTGGGGTCATTACACCTGTGGTCACTTATGGATCACTGAACTCTGTGAGTGCCGAATATTCTATCAGTGAAATGTGATGAGAACACTAGGTTTTATGACAACACGTAAACACAAGAAATTTGCATTAGAGGAAATAAAAAATTATCAGGAAGTAAAAGTGTTTCTGTGAAAAAGTACAGACCAGAAAAAGACTGGTATTAGAAAATAGAAATTCAGCTGAACACTTCAGGAGAGTTTCTATAACTTGCAATCTCAAAAAAGATCTATCTTTTGATTTAGAAATTATTTGAAAGCACGACTGTCAAAAGCAAAAGTGTCAATAGTAGCTATTGACATAATGGAGGGAGAAGGGAAGGCATTAAGGAAACACTCCATTGCTTACAGTGATTGTTTAAAGACACTAATAGGTTAGCTTAGCCAAATAAATTCAGTCTCCTTTTCACTTCATCATCTTCTTCTTGAGGCAGGCATGTCTGCATCCTTCTCCTTACTGTGAGAATTAAATGCAGCTCCCAAGCTGGTGTACAGGTTGCTAATATGATCCTCAGCATAGTATGCCCTTGCCCCACAATGGATACATGGTGGAGAGCAGTGCTTCCAGGTAGCTGGTCCTAACTACTGATTTACAGTGACTCATTACATTAAGTAAGCCTCCTAAGTAAGTGTCTCCCCTCCCACATTTACTTTTCACTTATCAGTGATTAAGTAAACAGAAATAATATCTGGGAATGGGACCATAGCTACCATTATGTTTATCATTTTATCAGAGTGTAGGATTGGGAGTAGCTATAATGATTGTACCAAAAATGTACTGATAGAACAGTAAATAACAGCATGAAATGGACAAGAAATTAATTTAGATATTAGACAACCTAGAACTATATGAAAACTAGTGGTACTAAAAGCACCAGATATTGTCTCTTTACAGTTTCTACCTGATCTTGTAAGGGGGTGATCAATCGGAGTGCAGTGAAAACTCTGAGATACTTTAAGTGATATGGACATTCATTCAAGATCTCCAAATGATTTCCTTAGTAGCACAATATTACCTGGTTGACATGTAAGTAGATAATGAGGCAGTAGAGGGGATCAAGAGAAAGAATTACTTGATAGTCTAAGTGGGAGGGACAAAAAGGGTAGAAAATCTGGCTAATAAGGAAGAGCCATAGTCAATGACCAAAAATTTGTGAGCAAGAAAGAATAAAATGTCTCAGAAAGTGATCTATCATAGTCAGATTTATGTTCAAAACTATGGACGTTATAACAATTAATAAAAATATTAGGTAAGATATGCGGGGTTTTTGTACACTTAGATTTTTGGACTGGATGTTGACATTCAATGCAGCACTGGATAAGAATCATAGGAAGCAAAGTCAGATTAGACATTGTTGGTGGAGAGACAGCAGAGGAAATAACTTGGGACACAGTTATATAAATGGCTTATCAGGTAGCAATTTATAAAGAAACATGATTAAGTTTGGAGGCAACATGATCTTTGTCATACTCCTTGTTGAACTTGCTAAAAACAAACACCATGTACACTAACTTTTGAGATTTAGAGAAACATCCAATTTTTTTTTTTTTCAGAAACCAATGAATCCTACACATTTTTGTGATTTCCTGGTGGACATTGTTAAAATGATATCTGATTTCAGCTTCCACTCAGGAAGTGACTTGTCTACCTAACCGATGCTATCAGCTCCCTGTGGGGGCTTTTGTTCCTCTCAATAATCCAGAGGCCTTCATGTCTGCTTCATCTTTGCTGCTGATGCTCACTCAAAACCGTATTTCTCAGTGATGGCTGATGAACTGCTAGCATTTATTCCACTTGGTGCATCAACTTCCTTACAGTGTTGTGAATCAAGAACACCTTTTAAGAAACTGCAATGTTTAATAACAGGTCTGTGCAGACATGGATGGTCACCTAGAAATATGCCAAAACAATTTCAGGCTGACATTTAATTTCGGAGACATTATTTGGCTTCATGTGCTTAGTTAAATATTTCTGTTATTCTCAGCCTCTAAATAGGTACCTGCATGAGATTAAACACAAATGATGGCATCATCAAGTATGTTTTAAATTGCTCTCCACTTGCTCCTCACTGACCACCAAAACTAGAAGCCATTTGTTGAGAGGGACAAACACTGTTTCTAGTTCACTGAGGTCTTAAAAGACCCCCTGATGGGGTCCCTTCCTTTGTCCAATATCCACCTGTGAAATTCTTAGCAGTATGACATTATTGCACAACTGAGTACTTCTTTTCATATCCTGATCTTATTTGCACCAATTTTTCAGATGACACGACAACAATAGATGAGCAGGTAATCATGTCTGTAGGTGATGCTTCTGGCCAACTGCAGTTTTCAAAGAAACTGTGTTTCTTGTTTGTTCTTCCACTGATAAGGTCAAATCCAAATGTAGGTACAAAAATTTGTGTGGGACTTTTGCCATGGAATTTGCCAAGACAGACACCAACTCAGGGAGTTTCAGAAAGTGGGTATTAAGAAGATTTCCCAATCACATATTAACTATCCATTGTTAATGTTAACATGGTGTCTCCTGACGACTCTGGTTATTCTGGTTATTCTGTAAATGTGAGTCATCATCCCACACATAAAGAGCAAGAAGCACAATTCTATTTTCAAATAGACTTCCTGATCAAACACAAATTTCCCTAGGTTTCTGTGAAGCCTAGATATCTCTCTCCACAGAAATTTGTTCTTATTCTTGACATTATTAGGTTGGATAAATTCAACTTTTGCTGTGAATCCTGCAGCTCAGCAGAGCTGGATATTCATTCTCTACATAGACAACTGTGACCTCTTAGTTCTTTATCAACTCGGTGGACTTTTATTGCCATTTCTCCCTTTTTGGTCATCCCCCTTCTAGGTGTTAATTTCTATTTCAGGCTTGAAATAATCATACCTTGCTTTGTGAAATGCATACATTCAGGCGGGAATACCCCAAAGATTACATATTAGAATAGGGTTTTCCATCGTACTGTCTGGAAATCCTTGAGATCTGTGGATTATTTCATAGGAAGCCTTTAAAAGGCAAGAAAATAAAATTCCTATATGCTGGGGCAGGTACACAAATGCTTCTGGGAGGAACACGCCTTTATTAATCCATACCTGTATCACAAATATGTAGGAGTTCAGAGATCAAACGAATTAGGAAAAAGTCACAAGAGAAGCTGCCAAAATGTGGCTACTACTCGGATCCAATCAGTAGGTTTTCTTCCTCAGTAGAAAGCTCAGTGAAAATCGTTGTGTTCTCACAAAACAGCCTTGTTGGATGATGTAGTTGGTATCATGACCCATATATGTATAAAATCACAAAATATCACACAAGGGCTTTGTAATTTCTGAAGACCTGTTCTATAATTTGTATTAAGGTGCATAAATTTCATCATTGTTTGCCATATTCTTATGATCACATATTACCAACAAGACTTCCTCCATCATTCTTGAACTGCTGTTTAACATACACCATTCAATATTCAATAGACATTTAATGTTCTACAGTTTAAGATTCACCATAAGTCTTTGGCAGATGTATATAATGGTGAAAATGTATTCAGAGTAGGGTAGGGAGCACTGAGTGTAGTAATTTTTTTGGTAAAGGAATGAGAGAAGGGAAAAGAGAAATATAGATAATATTCTGCTGTGTCATCAGTGACATTCAAACTGGGACCACATGTAACTTCAAAGTAGAAAAATTCCTCTAAGTGTGGCATTGTTGTCTTGTCACATACTTATTTTACATATTGTTTAAGCATCAATCAAAACGAGAAGCATTTTCTGAGCTATCATATTTTTAACTCATTTTCTCTTGAAAAACTGCTTTCAGGAATGAAATCTGGATTTAGGCATTGGAGGGATGTGAATAAAAAGGAATATTTTTCTTTTAGTCTAGCTCTTATCATGACTGAAATAAACATTTCTTCCCCCAGAATACTTCAGTTAAAAAAACTAAAACTTAAGATATGCATACTCTATAGCAAACAGTAAAGCTAGTCAAGAATTCAGTAGCTCAAAAAAAAAAAAAAAAGTGTAGGGAATAAAAGAAGAGATAGAAAGGTCAAGATAAGAGAAGACTATGCTGTTCTGTGGAAAGGATCCAGTGCCTCTGACACCCACATGGAAATACTTCCCACAAAGTAGAAAAGTTTCAGCTATGTGTTCCCAGTGGCAGAATCACTTTGGTGGCTCATCAGCTCTTGGAGCCAAGACAGGACAATGGAACCTGTAAGGCCCAGGCATGGGTCAAACAGTCAGAGAAATAAAGCACGTGGGAAAGGAAGCAGGAGTCAAAGGAAGCAGGAACAGGCAGGGGGGCTCTGTTTACTTGGAATCCAAATGACTCAAAAGACTCAGCACATGACACTAAGAATATTATTCTATTTTTTTAAGGGAATATTTGTTTAGGTGAAGATTAAACTAAGGAATTTCTGATCTATGGGAACAGGATCCTGCGATGCATTATTACTCACTGTGCAGGGCTATTTCTCTGAAACAATACTGGAGGTCTAAAAATGTGACAGGAAGGACAGTTACATAAAACATTTTTAATGGAATTTAAAATTCCATGTGGTCATGTGCTTGCAATCCCTTATTCAAAAAATTTTGTTTCAGTAGCTCTAAATACTTTGTTTTCTGGTATTAAGATTCTCCTGTTGATTTTTCAAAGCTGAAAGAGTTTAAAGGGACATTTGTGAGCTTGACTGAGCTACTTGTGAAAGCACTCAGAAAGAAGTAACTCAAGCTTTTTCACTGTTTCCCACACACAGCTTCTCCTTACACAGAAAGGAAACCTACTTTTGTTAAGTGCAGCAACCACTAATGGTATTCGATGAGGATCAAGGGAAAAATTTGTTCTTTCCCAAGGATTTTTACAATACTGATAGAAAAGGTCATCTTTTTGTGGCTTTTATTATGAATATATATTTTTAGAATAGCTACTTTCTGCCTTCCTCTGACCCATTGCACTGCTCAGACACAGAAGTCTGTTCAGACAAATTTCCACTGTCCTGGGCTGAGAGCATCAGAGAAACTCATCTCTGTCTTCTCTTGATTTTAGTCAGCAAATAAATAAATGTACATCAAGACAGGACATTTTTTGCTTACTTAGTTTGGAGCATGCTGATAAGTGAAAGTTTGTTATACTTCATCTGCTACAATGTATGGCAACAGTGTGAAATTATGAAAGGAATGTCCTTTAGGATAACTTCAGTCTTTTTAATGGTAATTTGTGGGTTACTCTTTTTTTGGTTTGTTTTTTTTTTAACAATAAAGAAAGAAGGCAGGATGGAGAATGAGTTATAAAGGGAGAAAAAGAAGAGTAAGACAAATTTTCAAAAGCAATTCTTCATGCTAAAGGCTCACCTTGCGATCACTGATTACTGACTGTCTGGTCCTGAATGGGAGAATCCCCAAATCACTAGCTTCTTCTTTTCTGGATACGATACCCCACTTTATCTCTGTTACCAAAGTCAAATTACACAGGAAAAGATCCCAGGGGAAACTTTAAATCTCTGGCCCTCCTGAGGTGTTTCAGGGTGTCAGCAGAATGTGCCCTGTTTGCCCTTGCAGCAGTCAGTGAGGAGAGCTGACAGGGCGAGGAGTGTGCAGATCAAGAGGCTGATGAGTTTAGGCACGTTGAGAGTTGTAGAGAATCTATCTGAACCCCCTTTTCAACCCATAGGCACAAAATTCTGGCTAAATACCCAGCCCCTGAACTCCCACAGCTTTCTGGTGGGTTTGATCCTTCTGAACCTGGCATCACTTCTTTCTGTGATTTAGCCAAAATACCTCAGAAAGGCTACTGCTGGCAGCATGGCATAGAGAAGGGAGTGACTCCTGTCCTGCCTGCTCTGCCTGAGAGAACATCTGCACTAAGCAGGGGGCTGGGGACCCTATTGGAAGCCTCCTCCAAGAGGTAAAAGTAGCTGCTTACCACTAGCAGTGAGCTGGGAAATAACAGTAAAACTCTTCAATATTAGCTGTGCTTTCACACACAAATTATTTATTTTGGCCTTTCTAGGATGAAGTACCTACACAATTTTGGCTGGTAACACCTGAAAGAAACATTCTGCCTGTGGACACCTTGGCATCTATGTCACATAATTTTCTTCTCCTTTTCTTTTATTACTAGAAGCAATTACCAAGAGAAATGTTGCTTTTGAACAATTCATCTGTGCATGCTGTTTATATCTGAAATAGAAATTCTCAGCTTTTGACCAAGCTTGATGAGGATCATAATCCTGTTTTACTAACACGGATCCCTGGAGATCAGACTCTCACTCCGTTATTGCTATTGCAAAAGCCAGTGAGGTCAGATGAGACTCCTACAGCAGGTGGAGAACAAGCAGTAGGAGCTGCTAATCTGCTAGAAATCAAACACTGCACCTTGTTATACGATTATGGACCTGTGGTGTTTTATGCTGTATGTGCTATGCTATTGAACTTCTGAGGCAGTGAGCCCAGTTTATCATCACACTGAGCCATGAGCTTCTTGTACTCAAGGAATGCTGCTCTCTGGGCTGCTTTAAGCTCACATGTAGCTGTGACTGCCTGGGACCTTGGAGCATCAGGCTTTCTGCAAGATTTGTCCATTTTAAACATTCTGCTCCTGTGCTAACCTTGAAGGCCCAGCAAGACTGTGCTGTCCAGGCTTTTAAGATTTAGCCCTGCTGAGCTGTACACACCTCACCTGTGAAAATATTTGACTCCGTGATTTTTGGACTGCACACTGCAGTTCTTCACACCACACAAACAGGAGTTCCTATAGGACTTAGTTTGAAGTGTGTGATAGAAGAACATACAGGTCCCCTCTGTATTCCTGTAGGAAAGTGGTCTCAGTCTTGTCCCCTCACTTTCTGTGTTTGCCTCACTGCTGTCTGTTCCTGCGAGGGAGCAGGTCATGGACCTGCTGGTGCACTGCTCTGATCTGTCACTGAATGCCTTAAAGAGCTTTTAGGGTGACATTTTTACTGCTTTTGACGAGATTTTAGATGCAGAAACAGGAGGTTCTTTGCTGTGCAAAACACCCTCTCTTAGTTCCCTTTTCATGGTGATTTTACCCTTTTGTTTTCCTCACTTTTTCTGTGATGTGCTCTGAAAAGAAATTGCTGCTTTGTAGTGTTTGGTAACAGACTACTGAAAAACAAATACAAGCAAAAGTGGATGGCACCTTTGATACTGTAAAGGCAGAAAAATTGCAAATTAAAATACTGTAATATTATATAACAGCTTGGCAAAACAGACTTGTTTGTTCATTATTTTAAAGATTAATCTATTTAAAAGAGAAATTCTTAAACTGTGAATGAGAAACACACATTTTTTAGTGTAAACTGTTAGTTCCTACAACAACATTAAATGGTGTGGTTCTGTCACTTCCCAGGATGTTTTATTATATGAAGTGCATACCATTAATGGCAGTTGTATTAAATAAAATTTCCTTTCTTCCTGTACATGCTCGTTGTCTGGTGGTTCTTCTTCGGGGATGTCCTCTGAGTCCTTTATCTGCTGTCTCTATTTGCATATGCACTGTTGCTAATCACACTCCCCAGTGACTGGCCTTTTTATTTTGCTGGAATACACTTTTTTCACTACAGGAGTGGCTGCTGCTGTTACCCTGTGATCTGCACAACCAGTGTGTGACCCCATAACCTGAGATGACTTTATAATTTGAGACTATAGGAAGAGGATTCTCCAGGAATGTCACACTACCACTGAGCCTGAGGATTTTCACCAGGATCCCCAGCAAAATATCGGTAATGAGAAGTTGCAGGAGAGAAAATCTGCAGCTGAAGTCAAAGTGATGACTTAGAAAATGAGCTAAATCTGAGTGCAAAAATATAGTTCTCAGTTATCATTTTTTCTGTAGCAATGTCAACTATGTTTTTGATAAATAAAAAAAATGCATGCTGTAAAAGAATTGAGTCCTGCAAAACAGTAAGCAACCTTGAAAACTTTCCTTTTATCTGTCATTTCTAAAGTTCTGAGATAGGCTATTAAAGCTTCTAGAAATATAAAAGCTGAATCCCTGTAAAGTGTGTGAAATAGCTATTCATGGAGACAGAATATTGATTCAGGGAAAATTAATACCATCTTTGAAAAAAACAAGGCCAAAAGGCTTAAAAAATATTTTTTTCCTTACATTTAAGCAGGCAAGGGCATGATTTAGCACAGATGCCTCATCTCAACCAAAACCTATTCTATTTCATGTTGAAACATAGAAAAAAATTAATGTGTCAGTTCTTAATTATATTTTTACTTGCTTCCGGCATTTTGGTTTGTTTGGTTTGGGTGTCTTTTAATTTCTAGGATTTAATTCCATGTCTAGTACACAAAAGCACAACCTGTGTGAGGTCTCCACTTCCCCAAGATTAAGCTGCTGCCTCTGAGGCAGAGAGAGGAAATATAAAGTGCTGTATCAGGGAGTTTCAGATCACCCTTTTTCACACAGGTGCATATACTGGTACTACACAAGAAACAACAGAGTGGCTCAGCTGGCAAAAACAACAATCTCAAGGCTTTTACTATGGGCTACCTGCAGGAGGACCCAAGTCAAAAATCAAATTAAACCAATAGGACTTTTTCTTCAGCAAAGATTAGAGCAGGTATTTAGGGATCTTCTTGACCTTCTTTTTTTAGCAGAGGCCCAGTTTGGGGACAGTCCTGGGTTTTCTCTGTGGGGCAGGGGCAGGACCACTTCAAAGTCAAAGTGCCTTCCCTCCAGTACCATCTGTCTGCAGCTCTCAGTGCTACACAAGAGTGGAAATGAGCCTGTACATTCTCATAGCATAACCAGGAGGTTAGGATAGCACACTGTAAAATTAAAATTGATTTCTGGTTATTTGGCTCAGCTACACTTACTCCTTATGTGAAGTTACTAAAAGCCAAGTAGAAATGTGGAAATCATGACCCCAATACTTTCTCTTTGCCTGACTGTAAGGACACTCTGGAATTTTTTAAGGATGTGTGACACCTTGCATGTTTCAGGTCATTTGTACTGCAGGGTCCCTAAGGAAATAGCAGTAATCAACTTAATGAGTGCTAACTTATTCTCCCTCAAGAGGGACAGCTGCTCCAGAGATGCTGGCAGGAGAGTTTGTTCCCCTCTTACAGCATCCCACTGTTTGTTTCTGCTCTGCCTCTATATTTAAGTGTTCATACCAAAGGTTATCCACGGAGCTGAAATTAACTTCAAGTTCTCCCCTACATGATACCACATAATGTGGAGTGTTATAAAAGATAAAGAATGGGAAGGCTTCTGTCCTACTGGCTTATAAATAAAATATTTGTGTGTTAGGGCAGGATAGGCCTTTTGGCCTCAGTATGATAAAATTGTAGAGACTAGCCCCAGAAGACTGCATTATCACAGATGTACAGTAGCACAGAAATAACTCATCAGAAGGAATGAGTGAGCCACAGTGTTGCAAAAGAAAGGTAAAATTTCTGTAATAAGATGTTAAATATGCCTTTTATCTCTACGGCCCACACTAGATGCAGCATGTGAACACATGTGGATGCATGTAAACATAACATCCTGAGGTTCAAAGTATGTCACTCCTTCTAACCAAATTATTAAGTTCACTATTTTAAATACCTCTATAATTTCACTTTTGCCTGGCATTTTCAAAAACACTCATATTTTACCTTATTTTCCCACTGATATGAGAAAACTTGCAAATTTAGAGCACTTTTGATGTATTTTCCCCTGAGCTTGCACCCAAGCAAGGGTGGAGCTTTTGTAACTTTGCACTGAACTCTCTCACAGAGTAGAGTGGAGAAGGACACATCTCCATTTATATATTATACATAACATATGATTTTTAACAGTCCTTTCCATAAGCTCTAGTCCTCTACACCATGGTCTGCAACTGAAAACTATCTATCATATGAGCAACTACAATAATGCAGCTACAGGTATTGATGATCCTCTGTAATTACACAACATTCCATAAGACACAAATTCAAAACTACTGAGCTGGAGTTTCTACAAAAGGGATCTCCTCAGGGCAGAAATTAAGCTAAAGAATATCAGCTTTTTACCAACCAAGAACATTTTTTAGCAAATGGAATACTTTAGGTAATGGTAAAAGGTATGAGGAAATTGATTGTTGTTGAATTAGTTTCAATCAAATATCATTCAAATGCTGGCCAAATTAACTGACCTGACCTTGACTGAAAGAAGGAATAGACCACATAATACATGACCCAGTGCTCAGTGCTATTGACCCAGCAGAATGGATAATATACAGTTATCTAATGCAGCACATCCTGTGCTCAGAGCTATGAACTCATTCACACAGAATAATTTATTTGGTCATAGAAAAAGCTCTTAGAATTAACAAATAGCTTCTTATTTCTTTTTCCTCTCTTCAGTACTACCAGCACTGCCCTTTGTGCACAGTTAAGTGCTACTTGACTTGAAATGTAAAGAAATACCATCTCACAGCTGTCTCTACCCAGGCAATCTGCCATTAAGTGAAGCCTGCCAAAGCAAAGGTTTTGGCATTAGGCAGGAGTAACTTGTTGCAGTGGCCTGAGAAACATGTAGAAACCTCACTGAATGCCAATATGTTAAGTGCTACCACTGCCACAAGGGAGTTCACTGTAGAACACACCACAGCTCATGAGCTGTTAGGCAATATAAAGCAAAAACGTTGAATGGCTGACTTCAGAGAATTTGTTATGGGTTTAAACTGCACAGCAATTACAGAGCCATAGGCCTTGAAGGAATGTTTGTAAAGTATACCTTCCCCTCTAGTTACTAGGATTTAATTATTAAACCCGAATTTCATTAACATGATGAGTCCCATCCCTTTCACTGTGCCTCTAAATTGCTCACAAAATTACCAAAAGAAATTTTGGTATTGTAACAAAGACCTGGCCGCAAACATTACAGGGTAAAAGAACGATTCTTTCATGTTGGTAAAATTCATGAGATCTTAAAAATGCACATTTTAAAGAAAGTAAGACTGAATAAGATTTTAATGATGGTGACATTAGTAACAAAAGGTGCATGCAATTTATGCAACCAAACCTTTACAACAAGCTGCAACCAAACCTCTGTATCTGACTGCCCTTTTAACAATAAAGGGCAATGTCAATTCAATATTGACATTGGAACACCAACATTTCCCACAGAAACTACATTTTCTTAATATTTTTGTTTATAACTTCTAGGGTATCTGGTTAAGAGGATATCCTCTCTCTAAATAATGGACAGTCTAAATATTCGTCTGTCTCCAAAAGAAACACAATACCTATTAGCATAAAAGATTCATTTCTATTTAATACAATATGCTCTTTTCAAGCTTTGTAATGTCAAGTCTTTTCCCAAAATATTGTGATTGTCCACAATGCTATATACACCACCATTTCTCTCACAAGTAAAACACTGAACTTATCTCACATGGCTCTTTCACGTGTAGATTCATCAGCATAAGGAGGCTTTTTTTAACACATGGTTGAGTGTGTACACTCAACATGTACAAAATATACACATTTTGTAGTCTATATCATGTAATGTAGAATATTATTTCAAGTAAGGGTAATGCTTTCATCTCACAACTTCATCAGTGTTACAAAACTGAAAATGTGTTCTCCTGGTAATATTCCATAAAATATTTTCCGGTACCTAAGATAGTTTTCAGCTCTGGAACATTTTAAAAGATTTGTGAAAATATTACTTTCTTGCTTAAAGCATAACATTAAAAGTTCTGTCATGCACTGACTGTGATGAATTGTTACAGTCCTTAATATAATGTTATGCCTCATGTTAGGCCCTAAAAGTCAGACATTTCCTGTTCAGCAAGTGTCACTGATCCCACTGTATGTGTTTTGAACAACAGTTCTATTTTACCATGGATCTAGATTATTTAATGTCTGTAAAAGCATCAAACTGTGTTGGTGTGTCAAGAAAGGAAATCCTAAATACTTGAAAATTAACATTAGGTAAAAGCATGACCATATGTTTATCTTACTTGCACTCATTATTAAGACAAAAAACACTTATTAATTTTATTATTCATCTGATAAGAAAGTCAGACACATTGGTACAAGTGAGAGGGGTGTCACAAACATGAGTGCTCCTTTTTCTCTTGTACCAAACCTGAGCTCCACAAACAATTGGAAGCTCCCCAGCAGCAATGAGCACATGAGCTTGTTAACAGCTGTGAGGCTGTGAGGGAAGCTCATGTATGTGAAGGAAGGTTCAGGGCAGCATGCCTGGTACACTGATTGATGTGAATTTTTTTTACTGCCTGTATTTACCATATGGTCACAAAGTATAGGTTGAAGGGAGTGTTTCCAGCAGGGACGTGATCCTGAAAGGAGAGCTAGGTTCACAGCTCTTCTATTCCTTGTGAATTGTTTACCCCTCACCTTCTTTGTTGGTCCTGAGTGTAACTTTTCTGAGGCTGGCAATTCCCTGTCTCTGTGGAGTGCCTACTGTGATACAGCCTCACTCATCACCCAGGTTGCTGCTACTTCAGCAGCAGTAACAGCAGCAATGTGGTACTGGATGTGTAGCATTAGCTGACACAGGATACATCCTGCACCCTGTACACTGAGGAAAATTCAGGTCTTTAATCCTGTTAAAGGAAGGGGTGTGTGCTCTATGCTGATTATTCTTCTCTGGTATTCTGGACTGTAATCACTCATTAGCATTCAGGTCTGAGAAACAGATGAATGAAATACATGTTTCTTCTTTTAATTCTTTTTGCTGCAAACGTGCAGAAATTAAGGTTCCCATGTACATATTTTGCGTGGCAGAAGAGATAAGAACCAGCAGATAAAGTTCAAAACGTCAGTAAACGACGTTCAACCTGTCCTCCATTTGAGTAAGGTACTTATCGAGAACAGGGAGGAGTGAAGGGCACAGCTGGCTTTCCAGATAATGCTCATAACCTTATAGGACCTTTCAAAATATATTGCAAACACACCAAAAATTATAACTTTCTCACGTTTTCTTCATTTTTTATTGTGACACAGAGGGGATAGTATCAATGACTGACATGCCCTTGTATTTAAGACTACTACAAAAATGAGGAGCTTAAAAAGGTCCAGCCACCACTGGCCTCTGTGTACCAGGAGTTCTCCCCATAGCAAGCCAGCCATAATGGTGTGTCCATATCTTTCTGACTGCAGAGACTGCTCCATTTCTTGTAACAATAATCTCCCGGAAAAAAAGCAGGAAAAAACAAACCTTAAAGATGTGTTGTAGTCCTATCCCTTATCTTTTTCCCTTTGGTCAACTTATCCTCTCCAAAGAGCAAGGAGATTGCAACTGTGTTCCTGAGTAAAGGAGGAGGAAAGTCCTTGCCCGCATTAACTATGTTGGTTATTACCCAGACAGTCTGGCTGCAGGCACAGAATTTCACAAATACAATTTCAGACGTGAGGAAATGAGTTTTCTGTTGATATCACAATGGGAAATATTCCAAAGCAACATTACAGAACGTGCATATGTGCATGTGTATCTTAGTGGCACCAATTCCGTATATAACAATCAAACCAAAATCAACATCAGAATTTGTCTTTGTCAGAATCAGGTAAGAGTGGAATGCTGGTGTCAGAATAACATTTTTTAAAATTTATCCTTTAATGGTTGATTTATCCTTTTGAAGTTATGGGGGACAGCTATTTTTGTAAAGATTGTATCGACAGTCTGGCTGTATTTGAGACAAGGATTACTCCTTGAAAAGATAAATCTTTGTTTCACTTAACTATTTTAAGTCACTTGGCAGTGTGCTTATCAAAGGTGAGTGCACTGCTGTATTTCCACATCATAATAGTGCATATTATGCCAGCAACTAAAAGACTAGAAGGTTTTTTCTGCATTCTAAACACCAGGGAAGTTTACAACATGAAATTGTGTATATCTTAATTGTGTAGGAAGTTGCTCTAAAATATAGATGCTGCTGCAAAAGTTTGAATTATTCTCTTGAAATTGTCTATGTGCCCCCTGTGTGCCTCTTGCATATACCAACAAGCTACACAGGATTTAAAAAGAGAATCAACATTTTAGGTAAGGCTGGGAAAGAAACCCTGTCACAGGTTTTCCCTTTTAGTGATTTCTGGATCTTTTTTTTCAGTCAAGCTGACATTTCAATTTTAAATAGCACTTTGTTTGAAATCACCAAGAAACAGTCATCCTGCAAGAAACAAAAACAGCTTAGCACAAACCACTAACAGAGAAAGAGAAGTTTCTGTTATAAAATTTTCTCTTTTGTATTATTTGGATGTTGACCTCTTGTGTGATCTCAGACTTCTTACTGCATTAGATTCTCAGGAACTTATACTGCCTCACTACTGGAAATAGCTAACACCTGTTGCACCTTGAACCTGATATTTGACTTACATGGCAATTAATTCTGCCTTTATATCATCTGGGTGGTTAATGAAATTTCAGTGTTTCAACTCTAGTGAAAATTGTGTCAAGTCTTGGGCTTGCCAGTACAAGAAAGAAATGGATAAACTGCAAACAGCACAGATCCACTAAGATTAAGTAACTGACATAAATGCATAAAGGAAGAAATTAGGAGACCTGGACTTGTTCAATATGGAGAAATCTAAGGGGAGATGTAATTGTCTTTAAAGACTGGGGGGAAGTTACCCAAAAGAAGGAACAGACAGACTCCTCAGAGGTGCTCAGGGGAAGAAAGAGACATGGCAATTACTGGCTGCAGCAAGAGAAATTGTGGCTAAAAAAAAGAAAAAAACCAAAAGTCTTTGGGTGCTGTGAAGCAACAATAGGAATGGGCTTGTGAACTTCCACTCTGGAAATTTCCAAGTCATGACTGGTCATGGACCTGAACAACACAGTCTGACTTCAGATTTAGTTCTGCTTTGAGCAGGAGGTTGGCTTAGATCTGTGATTCTAATAGACACATGGGGGAAACGCTTCTTACACTGCCAGCTTCCTGCAAATCCTTCATGAGACTTTCAGTAACCTTCAAATCTTGTTTATAATGATAAGACATTAGGGCAGTGTATGGATGACTGCCCTTCTTTTCTCCAGCCTAGCCTAAAAGCTTTCAAAATACATTCAAAATGTCTACACAGCTGCAAATTCTCTTCCACCATACATATATCTGTTCATACATGAGGTACACATGTAGAAATACACATAAAGAAATACAGTCTAAGAGTAGATTCTTGTGATGTCAAGCTTTACAGAACATCTGGAAATGACAAGCAGAATTCCTTCTTTTACATCAAAATAATTCCCTTTTACCACATTCCTGGAAAATCACCTTTTCTGAAATTTTAGTGTCTCATAAATACACATCATAGTTTTCTGGCAGTAAAAATTGACCTTAGCAGGAACTGTCTACTCATAACACAAGCCAGATGTGGCAATTTCTGCTGCTGGTGGAACATGTAGACCTCTAGCCAGTGAATAATGTCCTGCATGTGAGTGAGTTTAATTACATCACTCTCCCTATGAAAAAGTGCAATTTAGCCGTATGGCGAACTCATTTCATTTTCCCAGCACTGACTGCTTTGGGCATTTTTTGCATTCTAAACAGTATGAATCCTAAGCCTCATTAATTTCGTTATTAGCCCTGCTGCTTTTATGCATTTAAAACCCCAGAGTGGGTGTAAAAAGACAGTTTTCAAGGAGGTTGTGCAACTCTCCCCCATTTTATAGCTAGAAGTGTGTTTGATCCACAAGGAATCCTGATGCCTTTCTTTTGACATGGTCTGTGGAGCATTCAAGCCTCTTAAAAACTAAAATTATTTTTAGGAATCCCTTGGTCTCTGGTATCTTGCCTGCTCTATTCCTGGGAATAGAGAATGGGATCTCCAGGAAAAACATTCCTACCAAGGTTTTCCAAATAATGTCTGATTTGTCACATTTTTCCTTGCACATACATTTTGAAACACTGGATTGTTTTATTTTTACTTGCATGTCTTAAGTTTGCAGAAGACATGTGCTTACATTTGCTACATATTCACAACCTCTTGTTAACATTAAAAGAAAATTAAATTGTGGTTATTGTTTTCTAGTCGCAGCCTGCAATGAAGTGTAGAGTAACAATCACAGCATATAAAGCACTCAGGTCCCTGTACACATTTATATTATGCTACTTTCAAGCTAATGCTCTAAAATATGAATGTGCCATCATAACACTGTCTTTTTCTGGAATGGCATGAGGGCCAAGAAACAAAACTCACTCCTGAGCTGCAGGCACACAGAAGTGTCACACAGGATCCTGAGCCACCTCCATCCACCCAGTACAGGTGCACAGCCTGCAACTCACTGCTGAGAAAACCTTTCTCCTGCTTTCTGACAACATTTTGCCTGCCAGACAGCACAGTCTGTTTCCAGCTGAACAGAGGAACTAATAGTACACTCAGCCAGTATTCAGTGGGGAAAAAACCTTCTCTTTCAGCTCAGTCCAAGAACAGATGATACTTGGTGGTCTGTGCAAAACAACTTTCTCTTTTGATTTATCCTTAGCCACTGGGCTGTTTCCCTGCTTGGTGGAATACCACTGTGCAGAATGGGAATGCTTTCTTTTAATATACTGGTATCTGTACCTCAAAGTGAATCTGTCAGCAACCGTGGTGAACTCTCCCCTACTTTCACAAACCTCATGTGTTTTCTGCCAAAGGCTAAGCAAAGCTGAAGTGGAGCAGAAAGGGACACGCTCTCAAACTTTAAGGAGCAGTAGGTGCGATCTCTGCAGCACTTAGCAGAAACTTCCACGAGGTTTGCACAAAGCTGTTAGTGCTCCCACTGCAAGAACTCATCACTAGGTATGGCTGATGACTTCAGCACAGGACAGCTGCAGTGGAGGAAATTAAAGGAAGGGTTTCCTTTCATCTGGATCCAAGAATCTGTGATTATTGCTTGCCTGTGCACTGAGGGGAAAAAAAAATAATAATAAGAAAAGGAAGATAGTAAACACTTCACTTGTATATTACTGAAATTCTAGAGTACTGCAGAATCAGGAAGAAAATTAAAATCTTCAGCTGAGTAACACACACTATTTATCATTAGCAACAATGAAGTAGATGGTGAATTTCCAGATGGTTATACAGTATATGCCATAAACTAATTACATAGAGTAGATAGCAGGTGCTGTTTCCTTTTTCCCTGCTTTTGAAGATCAGGAAGAGGCCAGAAGGAACTACAGGCTATCAGACTTGTCCCAGCATGGGATGGAGAAGGTGCCTGGGTGTTTGGATGAGCTTTCAGCAGTACCAGTTCAAGGGCACATAGTATTTGTTCAAGCTAGGAATTCTCTAAAGCTAATCAGCTGAAGTCTTCAGGGAATAGTCTTCAGTGAAGCAGCTTGCTGTGAGTTCATCAGAAAACACAGATCTAGATGCTGGCAAGGTGTTATTGTGATTGGATCCTGTTTTCTGGATCCTTCTACTGTACCCAGTACACCAAGTGGTACAGTTCAGAGTATCACTAAGAAAGAAACATAAAAGGCTTTTCTTTGTTGCTTACTAGATTCCAGTAATGAAGTTAAGATGAAATTTCTTCACAGGGGTTCCACAAAAAATGAAACAAATTATTACTGAATAGAGTCAGATTATTGGATGGAACAATATAGTGCTATAGTACTGACAAGCAATGAGACATTTTCATAAAGCTGCAATAGTGAATCCTGTTATTGTCAGATTGCTGGAGATGCCAATGAAATTATTCTTTTATAGCCATGAAACTGTTAATCATTCTGTGATGAAATAGTTGATACATCAGTTTCAGCTGAATTTGAGTTGTTTCTGAGTCTCTTTTCAGTCCTCAGTGTTCTAATGGTTCAGTAAGCAAGGTACATTAATTGCACTCTAATTTTAATGTAGCCCAACCCATCAAAACACTGGCATTGCATTTATTCAGTCAGCAGGTCCTGACTCCTTGCAAAAAGAGCGTATCACACGTAGGACTTCAATGCCATAGTTAACTCTTCATCTGCACAGCTGAAAGTAGATAGTGTACAAATGACTTGGTAGAGACCGCTAACC
Organism: Poecile atricapillus; assembly: GCF_030490865.1. Taxonomy (NCBI): domain Eukaryota; kingdom Metazoa; phylum Chordata; class Aves; order Passeriformes; family Paridae; genus Poecile; species Poecile atricapillus. The sequence goes on along the minus strand of NC_081250.1, from coordinate 127,122,729 downwards.
TGTTCTACAGGTATGTGTATGTTTTTCTTCCTGGGTTGTCAATGACTCTTGCCCCTCCACAGCTAAGTCAGCAAGAACATCTCAGTGACACAGAATTAACCCCAAATATTCACCAGGGCTGAAGAAAATTGGCTTTGAGATAACTTGTTTTGATTGGAGATTTTGTCTTGCAGTAATGTAATATTATCTCCTAGTATTTTTAGCCTGGTTTCCTAGAAAGCATCTATAACTATTAGAACAGGGCTAGAATTCTTTTTGCATTAGAAACATGTCAGGTTCATGAAACAGGATTGTTATCTCTACAGAACTTTGAGGCACCTCCCAATGACTTGGAAGAGCCTTCCAACACATAGCCAGAGGAAATGAAGCTTTTTTTGTTGCTAGTTCTTTGTACTCAATGCCTTCATCTCAATCTTCAAAGGCCTTCATTAATTCAATCTCAACTGCATAAAGAACACCTCTCTCCTGCCTCTGTGAGGTTTATTTGTAACAGTTCTATTCTCTAGAATGCCAAACCCACTGACTTTAAGCATATAACTTGTGAAATCAGAAAACAAAATTTTCTCAGCTACCTCCTCACATCTCTTCAGCAGAGGGAAATGAAAATGCCCAAAAACCTGTCCACTCTGAGATTAAAATATCAACTACATTTTTGCAGTTATTTGTGTATGTAGCCACAAGAGAAAAAGAGGGGTAAATACATACAGGAAATATTTGAGTGGAGGTAGGGAATAGATAGTGCTGGCAGAGAAAGAGAGGACTGGAGGAAAAGGGCCACAGCTGCTACAAAAGGTGAGCATTAGTCCCACATGTGCTTCTGAGTACTCCCTTGGCCAATATGAAAACCCAGCATGAGGAATGAACCTGAACCCCACAGCTTCTTGCAGCTGTGAGACTTATTCAAAGTGCTGGCAGAGAGGATGAAAACTGTAATATAAGAAGAACAAAATGACAGCTTTTTTTGAGGTTGCATGAAAAAAAATAGCTGGTTTACAGAACATTTTTTTTTTCTGATGGGAGTTGAGTGGTTATTTCTTCTGCCTCCAAGCTCTTTCTACCATTTTAAATAGCTAAAAATAGAGCCTAATAACCCAAAGTCGATACCTATAGGTGTCAAATTCAGACACTGCACAAACTGAGAAACTAGGTAAGTACTTGCATGTGGAGTTTTGATGTTATAAATATTTGTATGTCTCTCCTCACCCTGTGTTTATACATACTGTAAAATGCAAGATTCTTCAATTTGTAGAAAATTAAATGAAATTAAATGAAGCGCAAAGTTAATGTTTAAAAATCACTGACCAAATGAATGCAATGAGATATACTGGACACCTACACTTCATTTGCATTATGCATGAGTTGGTATCACAACATCTCTGCCTTAAGAGTACAATATGCACAGCTAATAAAATAAACCCATATAACTTGTATAGTGTAAGTTTTCTACAGCTTTTCTAGAGGCATGGTAGTATAGATGATGCTGTAAATTATTCTATTTTCTTTTCCTTCTGTTTTCTTACAAATTTAATATTTTTGACTTGTGTCTGCCTGTACAACAATCACTTTTGTCTGGTAAGTGTGTTAGTAATCTCTTCTGTCATCGGATAACATGCTAATGCCACTGTATTAGCCATTTGAAATGCGAAACCAAGGGAAAACTGGTGAAAAAGATCCTACTTACAGGGGAACAAATACACTAAAAGCTTGCTAGCTAAAATAAGGCTGAATGGTAAGAAAAACCAGCAAAGTCACACAAAAAAGTTAGTTTACAATAGCCAAAGACTCATTCCCTTCCCACAATGCTGCATGTATCTCATGACAATGCTGAGTAGCATCCTGGCCTGTATCAGGACTGGTGTGGCCAGCAGGAGCAGGGAGGTCATTCTCCCCCTGCACTGGACACTGGTGAGGCCACACCTGGAGTGCTGTGTCCAGTTCTGGGCCCCTCAGTTTGGGAAGGACGTTGAGACGCTTGAGCACGTCCAGAAGACACAGAGAGGCTGGTGAGGGGCTTGGAACACAAACCCTGTGAGGAACAGCTGAGGGAGCTGAGGTTGTTCAGCCTGGAGAAAAGGAGACTCAGAGGTGACCTTATCACCCTCTACAACTTCCTGAGAGGTCATTGTGGTCAGGTGGGGGTTGGTCTCTTTCTCCAGGCAGCAGCTGACAGAGCAAGAGGACACAGTCTCAAGCTGTGCCAAGGGAAATACAGGTTGGATATTAGGGAAAATTTTTTATGGAAGGAGGGATAAAGTACTGGAATTCTCTGCCCATGGAGGTGGTGGAGTCACCATCCCTGGATGTGCTTAAAAAAAGATTGGATGTGGCACTTGGTGCCATGGTTTAGTTGAGGTGTTAGGGATGGGTCGGACTTGATGATCTTAAAGGTCTTTTCCAACCTAGAGATTCTGTGTGATTCTGGGATGTCCAAGGCACACTCACCTGCTGCTTTTTGCTTCTTGAATGACATCCTTACTCCCCTGTCACCAGCTATTTCTGTACTCTACAGGCTCTGCTTTAAAGTACAGCAGGTAAGTCTCCTTTTCCCAAGGGAATCAAGCCAGTTCAGGTACCATCCAGCCTCATCTGAGAGGGATGAGTTACAGAAGCAGAGGCCACAGTAAGGACCTCTTCCCATAGGGGGTATCAGCAAAGCCCACACTGGACCAGGAAAGGTTTGCATTGATCCCCAGCCATAGCATGGGTAGAGGGTCCCTTCTTTCCCCTGCTCCTGCAGGTGATGAGTTCTTTCTTTTCTAACAAGGTTTCCAAGAGATATTGAACTAATATCCAGCTCTCCAGCTAATTGGAATGTGTCTTTCCACACCTACCCCCCAAGAAAAATCTGAGTGTGGACTTACTATTCTCTTCTTTGTATTTCCATCAATTTTTGTACATTTTGAGCAGCCTTTCTGAAAACTACATTTCTGAGCTCTTGCTTTCCTTGTTACAAGGCATGCTAGGCCTTCTGCTTTAGGTAGAGTAGGCTGATTTATTTCTTTCCTTCTGTCTCAGAAGGAGACAGCAGCTTTGCTTTAACTCTCAAATCAAAACAATTTAATTTCATTTCTAAACACAGGGCAGAGCAAAATAACTTATACAGAAACTGAGCTGGTTTTGTATTAAATTTGGTGCTTTCATCAGAAAAATTAACAAGTAAGGCATTGAACAAAAGCTAGACCATTGCATGATGGTATACCCAGAATATTTTTCAGGCAAGAGCTGCATAATGCAATGCTTCAGAAAATCAATACCTATATTTTATACAGTTCTAAAAGTATCCTGTTTACTTTTACAGTGATAACACAATTTTGTCTGGAAAATAAACCTGATACTGAGCATTAAAGTTTAATAGAAAAGCCTACCCAGATTTTTCCCCTGCTTTGTCCTTTGTTGTTCTTCAAGTAATTAAAAGGCATCACACAATATAGCTTAAAATGCACCTATTTCTTTTTATCATTTCATCTGAGCATTTCATCTGAGAGCTAAATCTAAAAGCTGCAGTGAACGTATTTAAGACAGAACAAAATATAAAGGATTTGTATGAAATAGATTGGCTGAAACTTTAACCCCACTGAATCCTGTGGCAAAATCTCCACTGACTTCATAGAGACAAGATTTTACCTTTCAATCACAGCATGAACACAGCTGATGCTACACAACTTTTAGAGGAGGACAAAAGATTAAAAACTCAATATTCAAGATAGAGTCAAGTTTAGATTCAGTTGAACTCAGAGCTGACATCCAGCACATGGTTTATTCAGAAGAAAATTATAGATGTGAGAGAATTTTAAGTGTGGTGTGAAGAACAGTCAAATGTAGCCTCTTTTTAAATCAAAATGCCAGTCTTTAATTTGGTGCACAAAAAAGACTTCTCTATCATTTTCACAGGCTATAATAGTTTAAGGGTGACCTTCTAGTCTGGTCAGCTGTAATATTCTGAAATACTTACCATGTCATAAGGATAGCAACAATGGGAATGGGAGAAAAGTGACAGAATAGGGCAATAGCAATGTGCATGTTCAGGCAAAAAGCAGCAAGGAAGACCGGAGTTCATTTTGAACAGTCCTAGAGAATCCTAATGTGTTTTCTTCCATAATGCTACAGTTCTTAATGTTACAGTTTTTCATATGACAGAAACAACAGAAAAAATAGGTGTTTTACATGCCTTCTACAAAAACAGACTATAGAAGAAAGTAAATTCTTTTGATGAAAAGTGGTCTGGGCAAAATATGGGAATAGGGAAGGATGCAAATCCTTAAGAGCAGGAAATACTTTACAGTTCCAGCTGATATAAATGACAAAAGTCTGTTGACTTCGGTACAGTGGTCTGCAGTCTTGAATAAGTATTTAATTGTCTTCTGAAGGAGATCTGATGGCATCTGGAATAACAGCCCCCCACTTTCTTCTCTGGACAATAATGAATTTTTTGAGCATTCTGGTAATTAAAAGGAGAAAGCTGTCTAGATATCAATAAACATTATGTGGAAAATTGTTTTCTTAAATTAAAAATGGCTTCCCACTGAAGAGAAGTTTTATGCAGAAATGAGGCTTTGGTTAAGGTATTTTTCATTTATACCCTTAATTTCATGGCACAATTTCTACTACTTACAGTTTCTACTCCAGGAGAACACTGAGCCTTAAAATAAAACATTTAAAAATTATTCTGTGAGAGAAGCTGATAGCTTTCCATAGATATATCAGAAAAAGTAGTAAAAGTTGATTTATTTGGAACTGAGCAGAATAAAAATAATACTGTGGTTTCAAAACAATTTTCAGTTCCCAGTAAGTGCAACATCACAGGCCAGTGAGGGCATGTTCACTGAGGCCTGATCCTCGTGACTTAATAATACACCTATTAACTGCAAGCACATAACAAATTTCACTGCAATCGCAGTTAAAATCAAAGCTGTGCCTCGCTGCTTGCCGTGGAAGAGCCTGAGGCAAACTGGATCATCAGCACGGTTTTTGAAATGTTCTTGGAGGAGCCACTGGAGTCAGCACCGGTGAGGAGCAGATGAGGCGGTGGCTCGGCTCACAGCCGAGGGGCCTCAATGTCAGACAAGGTCTTTGAGCAGGAAGGAAGATGCTGGCTCAATTCCAGCACAAAGGGGAGAAGGAAAACCGTGCCCACAGCACTTACTGAGAGCAAGGGACTGGGCACAGGGAGTGGGAATTAGGTGGATTTGTACGTGACGCAGGAGCAAGAAACAGCAAAGAGATTTCTTCAGAGCATTGGAATTAACCTTCAGCTTTCATGTTCCTGGATTTTGAAATCACCCTGAGTTTGGTGTGCTTAAGGAAACAGTGACCCTAAGAAAATAAAGGTTTGCCATAAGAAATAGTATTTTCTTAATATTTTCTGTAAAACTGACAGCACTATTTTAAAGCACTTATTAAATACCAGTAAGCAGCAATGTAAATCTATTTTACCTTGGGGAGTTAAATATTAGTTTTATGCTATAGACAAAGTTCCTTATCCTTCAGGATTTAGAAAAAGGAAAAAAAAATTATACAGATTATCAACACAATTGCTAAATATTTATTTGCATACCTAAAGATAATAATGGGTTGGAAGGCTTGTGGTGTTGGGCACTTAACATATTCTAACAGAAAAACTAGGCTGAGGGGAGGTTCAGATCTAATTCTGTGAGGGTGATGAGCATTTCATAGCATATTTCTAAGACTGACTTTTGAAGCAATTTCCAGAAGTCAACCCTTTTGTTCCTCTATATTCTTCTTAAATGAAATGGGCTACCCTTCTCTTTCAACACTCTAATTATCATTAGCCTCAGAAATCACTTTGCAATTCATGGAAGTCTGAATTCTTCATGTTGACTAAGCAAACCGTTAATAAAAACAAACACTTATTGCAAACTCATTCCATGGTAATTAATAGCCTAATTATATCTGTTTAATATCTGATGTGCATCTGTAACAGGCAAGGTTCTATTCTCACTGCTGTCTTCCTCTTGCTCAAACTTGTGCGTTGGAAACTCAACAGTCGGCATGTGTCTACAGTAAATTAAAAGCTATCTGCAGAAACTATTTTACATCCTTTTGTCTGAAGCAGCCAAAAGCAATAGACATGGTCTTTCTTTAGATTTTGGACAGATAGAAAGCTCACTAGGTTTCTCAGACCATTTACATTTCTGAAGATCAAAACGTTAATGCAGAAGAGGAGGAGTATCTTCCTGCCAGAACACAGCTCAGAGAGCTTGCCTGCAGCAGCAGAAAAATATTCAGTAGGTATTTTCATGAATGGTCATGAAAAGGGAGGGACAATTATCCTACAGTTTCCCCTGAGTAACTGAATAATCCTCCAGGGATGCCATGTCTCAGTAATCCTGCAGTGCATGAGTCAGCATCAGTGTGTGGGAGACTTGTTTTCTTTTTTACAGCTCACGAAAGAATTAGAATATTTGGAAATTTGCAACATTTTCAGATTTACAAATGTAAACTTCTGTAGGATATTTTTTGTTTTCCACCACTGCTGATGGACCCTTTTGCAGTAGTTAGAGGCTTAAAAGGATATACATACCGTAAATATGAACATGGCATTATAACTTCTGCTGTGCATTGGGAATGGAAAGGGGGAATATGATTTACTTCATCTGTGCTGGGAGGGCAGAAAAAATTAATTTGAAGACTGCAATGCAGTTTACTTAGCTTCTACAGCTTTCCTCAAATGTATGGTGTAAACACAGTCCCTGAAAGCACTCCCAGGGTAAAGTAGCATGCATGTAACTGACCTTCCAGCATCTTGGCTGTTCTCTGGTGCTCTGAGCATGCACAGAGTCATCAATCATTGTGCCTAGGGGACCCAATAGGGTGTTTTACCCACAGCAATACTGTCCTAAGTTTGTATGGGAAGAAAATGGAACATAAAATAGCTATCTGAATTATACTCTATATACCAGCTAATCTTTGGCAGATATGGACATCAAACTTTGACCTTCTGAATCTTCATCCTCTGCTTATCAACCAAGGCAGTTTCCATCTAACCTGTCCTCTGGTGCATAGTATCTGCTAACTGCTCACCTGCACCAGAGCAGCTAGAGGAAACACTTCAGGAACCGTGACAGAGCAATACATTTGCTTCTTAGTATGTGCTGTCTGATTATTTATTCTGATGACTCATGACAATTCCAGGAGGATTTGTATCTTCAGCTCTTTATGTTTGTATCCTCAGCCATATTACATTGGGGTGTAATGGAATTGCTGCATTAAGGCATTCTGTGCATCACTGAATTATGCATGCAGTCAGCAGCTGTTCTGATAAATATACACCGATATGGGCTGAATTACTATGGAAAGATGTCTCTGTATATATAGTTAGGGGTGACTTTATTACTTCTGTGCACACTATAAAAGAAAGGACTTTCAGAAGGAAGCTGATTTTTTTTTTTTTTTTTGAAAATGGAATTGTATGAAGTCAGAATCAGTGTTGTGAAAAGCCATGAGAAATTATCTAGAAAGCTATTTCACTCTGTTTATCACGTCACCTCTGGTCTATCTTTAATAGGACTCCAACATGTGAACCACTTGAGACTTACAAATAGTATATCCTCCCATTAAGCAGATTATCTCACACTCTTCCCAGCTCTTAAAAAATTTATTTTAATGCATCTTGCAAAACTTTCTTCTCTGTAAAAGCAGTATTTCAGATTCTGAAGACATGTCCATCCACGTGTTAGTGTCAGATCAAGAATTCTATGAAGCAATAGCTGGCAAAGCTATATGTTTCAATAGTGTCAGAGCCAAATAAGAGCTATCCATATGTTTTCCTAAGTAGGTCTACACAACCTTTCCTGTATTCTGTACTGTTTGCCTCTCTCATGAAATATGCCACAGGAATACAGCATACTCAGGCCAAGTATTAAATTAAAACCATATACTATACCAGTGTCACTGAGAATGACAGCTTGAAAAGAAACTAAATCTGTTAATTTCTAAATCTGTTTATACTGTTTAGGCAGCAGCATGGAAGTGCATTTCCTGGATGGTTAAAGTTTTTGACTAAAATTTTGGAAAATTTGATCTGGTGAGAATTAAAAATGTCCTGTGGGAATAATGTTCTTAACAGCAATAATAAGGTTGCTATAGGCGATTCTAAAATTTGATCTTTAAACCTTCCCCCTAACTTTCTCCTTGCCACCTTTGGTTTTTCAATGCAACAGTGGAATTCTAAGATAATATATTGAAAACAAGTGAAAGGCAGATTTCTTACTGAGAAATGAATGTAGCAAATATTACTGTATTTCAAAGTTTCCCCATTAGTTGATCAGAACTGAAAGAAATGCAGTCTATCAAAAACATCCCATGGGAACAACCTGAGACTTCTACAAACTGTATTCTCTCTTTGGGCTACAGAGTGATCTGACTGAGGCTAGGCATGAGTCAACTGCTCAGCATATCAGCAGCAGATCAGCTGCTGAACTAGGTCAGATCATCAGGTACTGACCTCAGAAGTTTCACTGAAGATAATGTTGTTTACTAGAATTTCTTAAAGCTCGGTGTTCTGTGTGTGGAATATCATGTTTAATGATACTCAGGATTCATAACATTTTTACTCACATGAGTAATCCTTTCTCTTTTCTTTAGCAGTTCAATCAGGAAGTTACATAAACACTGTTGCAATATAAATCACAACATATAATGGGTTTCCATAAATCATTGTATCTATCAGATATTGCATGTGGCTGCTGTCATGTAGGCTAAAGCTTTAACACAGCTCAGTATCTTTTCAATGGGTTTGTTCCTCATTCCAGAACACTCAACTCTTCCTGCTTTGAGCCTGAGATGATCCATTTCATATTTTGGGTTTCTGTCTGCCATCCATGTTTGCATTTCTACCTCCCTGTTTGCCCATGTATGATGAGTGCTGTCATCCATACACAGACACCTGGGTATAGACAAATGTCTTTCTGGCACAACCACTGAATTCTAGTTTGTGGACTAAATTTAACATTTCTTTCTCCCTTCTTCTGCTGAAATTGGTTTGGAGCAGGACTGGTAAGAGCGGTACAGGCCAGTCGGGGAACAACATGCAAAGAACCAAATTCTCGTTAACAGAACAGCTTTTAAACCTTTCGCTTTTTTCGTTAAATGATCTGTTAATTCACATCCTGGGTCATGTTTATAACAAGTCTTTTTTGGATTTTTTTAATTAATTTTAGTCTGTGAAAGTAAAGAGTGAGATACCACTCAGGTCCATGAGTTATGCCAGGCTGCCACATAGGACAGACCATTTTTCGCACAACAGCAAAGTATTTCTTGGGTCTTCCTAAGCTTTATTTTCAATTTTGTTGTTTTATTTCTGTAACAAAAAGACTATATTGTGGTGAGGAATGCCACAGGGGTATATCAAGGAGATTTTTATTAAATCATAGTGATGTCTATGCGCAAAACAAAATTCTGCCAGAAGGTAAATCCCATTTCAAAAGCCTACAGTACATTATTAGACTTGCTGTACATATGAACTAGGGAAAATCTACCAAACCATGTTAAAATATCTTGCAGAACAGATTATTAAAAGCCATTCTTTCTACTTTCAGGAAGAACTTTAAATGGTTGACTTTTAACTAAAGAATGGGCTTGATTTTAAAATACATCACATTCATCAGTTAGCAGTAAGGGGCCTCATGAACCCTAGAACCTGGCTCTTAACAATAAGTAAAAAAATAACAATAGGATTTCTGTGTACTATACTTTAAATTGCCATGGGCTACTCCTATTTCTTGATAGCCATTATTTCTTGAGTTGAGAGGTAAATGGTTATGGAGGCATAAAAAGCACTTGACATGGGGAGGATTTAATAAGATTTTAATTATTTTATTCTCTCTCTTTCTCTTTATTTCTGCCAGAAAATACGGGTAATTCAGGCAATTTTCAGACTACACACTTTCATTCTTCTTGATTTTCTAGCAGCTTTTCTAGATTAACAGAGATTTTCTAACTTTGTAATTAAAAAAAAACAAAAAACCAAAACAAAACACTTTTGCATAAGAATATAATTTTATTTTATTATTTTAATTCTTGGATTTATTTTCTCTTTTCTGTATTCTGCAAGTGAGAAAAAAGGGAGGCTAAAGAAGATGCAATAAGTTCTATAAAATATTGAAACTGAAGTACTGAAGCTACAGATTCCCTCCAACTGAAACCACAATGGATATACATTAATTGTGACTAATCCTGTACTACTGCAGAACCTGGATGCAGAAATGGGTTCTTCCTGAAGGCTGAAATCTCTGAGTTAGCGAAGATCCAAAATACTTTTTTGTTTTCTTTAAGAATTTTCCATTTGTGAAGATGCCTAATGATCTCCTGTGAGACTATATATTAGAATAATTTTCTTAAAATTACTCAAAGTAAGAGGACAGAAGATGATGCCTCTGGAATAAATGAATAAACTTCATTTATAAATAAATAAGTTGGAAGAATCTGATTATTTATTCAGCTTTAAATAAAAGTTTTGCAACAATAACAGTTACCCCATAATATTTATAACACTTTATGCTGAGTAATTTCTAGCACAGTGCGAACTTGCATTCTTAGAGAAGAGCAGGTCTGTTCTGGAAAGAAAGATTAAGCACATGGACATCCCTGCATATTTACAGTAGTTTCTATTTTTCCTTCGACTACAAAGTTAAATTATTAACACTTTCATTTACAGGCTGATGAATGAAATGATACAACCAGTACCAAGATGTTATTCAGAGAAAGATTTAAGTTACAGGATACCAAAAAAAAAAAAAAAAAAATCTCACAATGTAGCCAAGTAGGCAAATTTTACTCTGTGTTGCATTCACATAGGAGCTGACAAAGATGTGGGAGGTAATTATTCCTTCTACTTGATCCCAGTAAGATGAAAAACACTTTTCTACCTTCCATTGCTATAAAGTGGTATTGTAAAGAAGATGATGATAAGTAATTCTTCCGGGCCAATGGAATAAGAACAAACATAAATTAGCTTAAATTATACCAAAATTAACTCACTGGGTATGAAAGAAAACTTCCTTTTGGCTGTTAAAGTACTGAAATTGTGCTCCTATGGAAGTTGTGTAGTATCCATCAGCAGAGGTTTTTAGGATGGATTAGACAAAAAGCTCTCAGAATTATCTTAGTACAGACCATTGACCAGCTTCATTCCAAAGGACTGGAACACATGGTTTGCCAAGGTTCTGTATTTCTGCTCTTCTATGAATCTGACTGAGTTTACCACCCGCTGGATCTCTTCTTGTTGCACCTCCCATTGCATAAATTTCTTCCTTGCTGTACAAATTTCATGTTTGTAATACTGTGAGTGTATAGGGATTCAGTGAACTTCCTGTTATTTGATTAATCTTCTCACTGTTGCATTTCTGGGGACAAATTTTCAGAGTCCCTCTCTAATTGCATGCAACAAGTCTGAAAAGTTAAAGCCAAAGTAAGCAGCAACCTAGACCCCTAATGTCCAGTGCAACTTCTGACTCTTTCCTGTCTTGTGACTGTGCTCCTATTGACAAAACCAGCAGCTTTCTGCTGCCAGATATCCCATCTCTTCCTTTGGCAGCAGGATCAAAAAAAGCTGTGCTATTTTCAGAATACAATCATGACAGAGTATGAAACTGCTAGTTAAACTCCTCAAGTCATGTGGGGAAAGGTTCTTGAAAGAGTCAGTGTTTCTTTAGATGTTACTGGGCTGCAGTGGCTTCTCCTGGCACTGTTTGCCAGGTCAGAGGGGAGTCTGCAGGGCCTCCTGCCACTCTGCCTCACACAGCAAGGGAGGGACAGCCCCACACATCTGCCCTATCTCATAACATGTGCCTTACTCTGGAGGGGCAGGCATTGGCAGCTCAGAGCAACCCGTGGTAGTTCCAGGGAGAGGTGACGCCAGGGATGCTCTGCCTTGCACACAATCCCTGGCAGGTCACTGCAATGCTGAGCATAAGAAAGCCTAAGTACTTAGGACCCTCAGTCTGAAAAGCACAAAAGAAATTAACTGGGACTTTGGCTTTAGCAGTCTTTGCTACTTAAGTATTCAAAATGCAACACTTTGCTTTGCCTTATTTTAGAGTTGTCCAAGTCCACAGTCACTTATGTTCTCATTAGCAAAGTATCTAAAATTTTACTTTTAAGTAAGTTGGAAATGCCTCAGTTTTATCAATATTCCATTCTAAGGAGCCAGATGATGCATAGCTGACGCAGGCTTTGCAGGTAAGGTTCTTTCTATCTCTCTTTCTCAACTCAGAAGCTGTTTAGACCACATCTATTAGAAAAGGCACAGCACAAAATATAGAGGCTGCTGGTAATTGCAGTACCTCAGACCTATGACCTAATAAGTATTCACAGAATACATATACAGATACAGAATACGAGGCCCACAATACATTTTCTAAGAGATTACCTGATAGTAGGCTGGAGGGGAATTCTCTCAACTTCCACTTTCCAGGGAATAGTTAAATATTTATTAGGTCAGAGGAAGGAAAGAATAGTAATATGAGAACACTAAGGGGCTAAGCCATAGGCTTCTTGTGGATGAGAGTACTTCTTTTCAAATATTTGAATTTTGAATTGGAAGAAAGTGCAGAAAGTGAGATTCTTCTCTTTTCCCAGATGAGAATCATAAGAAAACAGTAAACTACAGTGCCATGTTCATTCATGTCTTTTTTTCTAGGGCATGGTGAATATTTAATACATCTACAAGGATGGATATAGCTTCCACAACAGTGACTGAAAAGAATCTTTTCCATCTGAGTACCATTGGCAAAGTAACTTGGGTGTGTAAAACATAGATTCAACCTCCTACAGCACAGGAATGAATCTATTCTAGTTGTACTTTTTTGCATAAATACCCAGCTAAGCCCACCATTGGAACAGAGTGATTGTTGAGGCCATACTTGTTGAGAAGGTCTGACAGATGGGACTCACATCTAGGTGAAATCAGGTGGTTTGAAACCAATACTGGAGTAGGGAGCTCCACACAGGCTAGAGATGTGATCTAAATCTCACCAGTTTCTGTCTGCTAACATGTGCCACCTGCCCAGCTTGCTAGATTTGGGGATATCATATGTCTAGAGCCTAATTTTTTCCATGTATTGCATGTAAAGCAATGCATGGAGTTAGCTATGCAACTCAACAAATGGGTCTTTTAATAGTGAGTGAAAACTCCCTTGTAAATCTAGATCTGGATTTTGCATTTTCAGTCTGCACTGAAAATGGCTGTATTGCAGAAAGGAAAGACAGGATAATCATTGCTATTTTATACTGTTGCTAAGAAGTCAAGGTTTCTGGACATCTTCCAGAGGTGAGTGTTAGCTCAGTGGGCCAGTTGCCAAGAAAACTCTGTTTCTTGCACGTACAGGTTTTACTCTTGTGATTCATGGTGTCGCTGTTTCAATGGATGTAGCTGTCTCGAGAGATTACAGCCAGGCTTGCACTGCCCTTCAGGTAACATGAATCCAGGGGGCCTGCAATCTTCAGTGGGAGCTGGTATTTAAAATCCAGTAAAATAAGAGTTAGGCACCAGTGAAGTTCCAAGTGAGCCCTCTCAGTGGATGTTATATGCAATTGAATGGTTAACCATTCAAGGTGGTGACTTCAGGGTTATACATAGAAGAATTTTCTCAACAGTTGCAAAATGGTGTGGCCACAAATGGACCACAAGTCCGCACTGGAGGTGAGTGTCTGCAATCATGTACATGAAAAGAGCTCTTTCTTCACTGTGAGTCTTTGAGTATTTAGACAAATAGCTAGACAATTCCATGGATTGTTCAGCTTGTCAGGAGAAGAGAGAAACAGGTCCTTGTAAAAACTGGGGGGAAAAAAATTGAAAGAAAATAATTTATATTTTTAAGGCATTTAGAAAATGAGCTTGAACAAAACATTTCGTCTCTTCACACCGAGTGATTCAGTTCCACATGAAGATATTGTATCAAAGAGAAGAATATTATCTTTAACTGCTCCTCCACCATGCCATTTCTGACTCGTCTCCCGAGTTTGAGAAACAGCCGGCATCAGCAGGGTGAATCATCCGTGCTGCACACAGCCCTGCTTGGCAAACTGCAAGCAGCCATCTCCTGGGACTCTGCTCCAGTTCGCACATTTATCCCCACTGGAGGCCCTAGCTAAAATAAGGAACACCACATCTGCAATGTGCATTTATGCTGCTTCCTGACAAAGTAAGTGTAGATGGACATAAAATAATCTGTGTGAGGTGGAAGGCAGGATGTTTTGAGAATGGGAACAGCTGAAAAATCTTTAAAACTTTCTGAAGTCTGGTAAAGAGGTAAAAGTGTGGTCAGCAGAGGAGTTTATTTGAAGACTTATTGGACTCTGCAGGAAAGGGTTTATGTATTTTGAGTCAAAGGTTATATTAAAGTTGAACCCACTCTAGCAGTGTTTATTCCTCACTTCTAACTTGGGTAGTTTACTCATGTCTCATGTATGTCAAGTTTATCCACACTTCATTTTTTATTATTCAGTTGTTTGCAGGGTCACTAACTTTCCATTGTATCTTTCTAAAGGATATAGAATTTATCCCAGGACTAGAAGATTACATTCTAGGAGTTTTATAGTATAAAATACGCCAGCTACTGAGTGAGGTAACTGTAGTGGAAAATATGTTTTATAAGAGGCTGTGGAGCAGTGTGTGGATAAATCTGGCAAAGAAGTGAATGCTTGCATTTTCCATTGATGTCAGCTCTCAGGACATCTTCATATAAATGGGAATCTGACTGAAGAATTATTGCAGTCTGACAGTGAGTGGGTAGATTTAAAATAGATTAAGAAATTAGTGACATAAGAAAACACATAGCCTGAAAGGATGATGTTTTTAATGCATCTTGATACTTTGCTGTGTATTCAGAGCTACTCTAGTAAGTGTATTGGGTGTTTTTGCAACATTTATAACAAAAAAGCCCTGCTTCATCAATCCTATGACCCAGAATTATTTTAATTGTGCTGTTAGGCAGGTAATTTTGAGGGGCTTTTTCCCTTTAAAAGTCCTAACAAATGGATAATCAATGTAAGCCCATCTCTAATCACTCTTCAGTGACTATCTGAGATTACTGGCCTTCCTGTACCTAAAGGGTACGTAGTGATAGGAAAGAGGGGGATGACTTCAAACTGAAAGAGGGTAGGTTTAGGTTAGATATTAGGAAGAAATTACTTACTGTGGAGTGGTTAGGCACTGGAACAGTGTGCCCAGAGAAGCTGTGGGAGCCCCCTCTCTGGTTCAACACCAGGTTGGATGGGCTCCTGAGTAACCTGGTCCAGAGGAAGGTGTCTGTGCCTATGACAGGAGGGTTGGAACCGGATGATTTTAAGGTCTCTTCCAACCCAAACTATTCTATGATTCTATGATTCCCTGATCTAGAGATGGAATTATATTAATTCTGTTGCTTACAAGGGTGTTTTACTGAATCACTCTGTTCTTTTCTTGACATGTTGCTTTCTATACCACTTATAATTGAAGACGCTGCACTTTGAGCTGCCAACTCTGTCTAAAATCACGATATTTTTGCTGTTATGGGGAATCAGTTCATTCACTAAGAAAAGTCACCTTGAAATGCTCTGAATGTCCTTGATTCCCTCAAAAGTACATTTGATTCCCTAGTTCAGTGATTATTGCTTGTAATAACATCAAGGGAAGTACACAAGAAGACAAAAAGTGTTAATGATGGCTCACAAGCGGAGGTTTCCAGCAGCAGTTTGATCAAAAGGATCCAAGTCAGATCCCATTTAAGATCAGGAATAAATTGTGGAGCTCTTTTTAGCTATTCCATCTTGTGACTCACTGTGCAAAGCAGTGCTGCTTCTAAGATATCTTTCTGTTTCACCCAGCAATAGAACTAGCTCAGGAAGTAAAGAGCAGCAGGATGCAGGGAATTAACAGCTATGTAAAATCTCTCAATTTATTAAACTTTCTAAAATAATAAACTGAAGCACTTAAAATGCAAAGGTTTTACTTTTGTCAATTTTATTTTTTTTTTGAGAGGCTTCTGGTTTTCTTTAATTTCTTATCCAAATTAAATTCACTGTAGAAAATAAAGTCATTTTTCAGTTTCTTGTAGTTTCACAAAAATGCGGTTACTTACTACTTTGCCTTAGTGCTCCTTTCCTTTCATTCTGTAGAGGGCTCAGACATTTCACTCCCCACAGGAAGGATTCTGGATCAGCTGGGACGAGATGTTCTCGTAGAAATATCCAAATATGCAATTATTATCTGAAATGTCCTCACATGTTCTTAGGGCTCACCAAGTCATATAATATTCTGTTCTCCTGTGGAAAAGCCAGCCTACAATCTTCCCTTTCCCTATTTCGTGGGGGATTCTAAGAAATGGTCTGGGTGTAGCTCAGCTGATTAGAGCAGAGTAATAACACCAGAGTAGTGGGTCTGATCCCCATATGGGCCCTTCACTTAATGGCTGGATTCAATGATACTTGTGTGTCCCTTCCAACTCAGAATATTCCATGAAATATGTGTGGGTAAGGTGGATGGCTGTGCCTGAGAAGAGGCATTGTTGCTGTTTCTGAAAGCCCCATGACTTTCTGTAAGCAGAAGCTTGAGGTTTTTTTCATCACTACTGCTCACTTTTTAAACCACCTCCTAAGGGCATGGGAACAGGAAATTCACAAATGTCAGAAATCAAGCAGGAGAGGCAGAACAGAATCTTCTCTTGAAAATAAGGCAAAAGAAGAAAGGTGTATGCCCAGTGGACATGGGAAGAATACAGAGATGTTGCTTGCCACTGCAGGGAGAAAATTCATGTGGCCAGAGCTCAACTGGAGATAAAACTGGTTAGAAATGTAGAGGACAATAAAAGTAATTTTTTCAAATATATTAATGATGAAAGGCAGTATGAAAACAACCCCAGCCCATTACAGGGTGAGAATGGTCACTTCAAAAACAGGAACATAGACAAAGCAGAGGTATTTAACTCATTCTTTATCTCTGTCTTTAACACAGATGACAAACCAAGGGGGTCTCAGTGCCCTGACCTAGAGGACCATGACTGCAAGTGTGATCAGCTCCCTGTTGACCCTGAGGCTGTTGCTCCCTACAGCTGCTGCTGATCCAGCTAGATCCCTACATGTTGTGAGGTGCCTCAGGGAGGCAAAGATTTAGTTTCAGATAAGCATTGTATAAGTGAGATGCATGGCTGTAAGCCTGGCTAGTGTGAATTTTGACCTCCTGCTTTGGAGATAGGCCATGTGAGGCCTGGATGAAGTTGTCCCACCCCAGATCTCGTGGGGGGTGGCCCAGGAGTTCTGACTGGGTTTGAGCCCCTGGGGTTTCTCCCTTGTTGTGTTTCTAGTGGTCCCTGACCCTGAACCCCACCCTGGTTCTGTCCCTCAAAACCCCTCACCCTGCCTTTGGCCCTCTCTGTCTCTGAATCTGAGTTTGTTCCCATGCTGAATAAATGGTTTCATGAGCAGAAGCCCATCTCGTTCCTGTCCCATGCTGGTTCCCAGTAACTGTAGCTTCTCTGGACATGATCCTGCAGTTGCAGAACGCGCCGCCTACAAATGCATGTGGCCTGATGACATTCATCTGAGAATCCTCAAAGAGCTGGCTGAAGTCATTACAAAACCTCTCTTGATGATTTTTGAGTGGTTTTGGGAATCCAGAGAGGTCCCAGCTGACTGGAATCTTGCCCAAGTTTTAAAGTAGAGAAAGGAGGACCCTGGACACTCCAGGCCTGTCAGTCTCCCTTCAGTGACTGGTAAAGTTATGGAGAAGATTATTCTGGGAGGTACTGAAATACTCTTGAAAGAGAATGCAGTCACTGACCACAACCAGCACAGCTTCATGTGAGGAAAGTGCTGCTTGTCAAGCTTTATTTCCTTTTATGGCAAGGTAACCCACCTGGTTGATCAAGGGAAGCCAGCTGATCTTTTTGGATTTCAGTAAAGCTTTCAGTGCTGTCTCATAGAATCCTCCTGGATAAAATGTCCAGCTCACAGCTGGAAAAACACATCATGTGATGGATGAACAGCTGGCTCATGGATCAGGCACAAAGCCTGACAGGGAATGGGGTGACATCAGACTGGGGTCCTGTCACCAGTGGGGTTCCACAGTGATCCATCTTAGGCCCTGTGATCTTTAACAGCTTCATAAACCATCTGGACTCAGGACTGGAAGGGACACTGAGCAAGTTTGCAGATACAAAACTGGGAGGAGCTGTTGACTCCCTCAAAGTCAGGGAGGCCCCGCAGAGAGACCTTGACAAATCAGGGCTGGGCAATCACCAACCATAGGAAGTTGAACAAGGGAAAGAACCGGATTCTGCACCTGGGATGGGGCAACCCTGGATGTACAGACATCCTGGGGAATGAGATACTGGAAAGCAGTGCTGGGGAAAGGGCCCTGAGGGTCCTGGTTGATGGAAAGTTGAAGGTGGATCAGCAGTGCCCTGGCAGCCAGGAGGGCCAGCCCTGTCCTGGGTACATCAGGCACAGCAACTGATCAGGCCCTCAAAAGGAACAAGTTTTCAGAATCCCTGAAACCTTTTGTCTTTATGTGAGAGCAGAAGGGAGAAGAGGATCCTAGAGCTGCATGTTTATGTGTGCATCCCTCTTCTCTACTGTGAAAAGCATGCACAAGAGCTTCCTATTCCCGGAAATGCATGGATTGAACAATTTTCTGACCCCTTTAGCTGAAAAATCAGAAAAAAATTCTGCCTCTTGTGTGTTACTAACAGAAATCCCTCATGTTTTTCTTCCCCAAATTTCAAACTTCAGGAATATTCTGTCAGTGTAATTGCTTTCTTTATGACTTTGTGCTGTAAAAGTGAAAGTATAATGGCCAAGACAGAAAGTCTGGGCTTGTCTTTCTGAATTCCTGAATAAAGAAGGGAAGCCAGACTTGAAACCATGCTTTACCATTGGTATATTTTATTCTTTGTTCCATTTCACTGTTTAAAAAGTGGCCACTGAGTCAATATATATTTTTTTTTCAAAATACATAATTCAAAGTCAAGACCGTATAAACTGAAAATATATTAAGATTTAGGTGGCCTAATCTAAACATTAGTTCTAGAAATATTCCATGATTTTGTCTCTGATTTGAGTCTTCTGGTTTGTACAACAGATAACATGAAATGCAGCTGATCACATTGATTATCACTAGACTCTTAAACCCAAGAGGATTTCTGCCACAGGACTGATAACCAAGAAATTTCAACAAGAAAAAATTTCCAAGCAAATGTTATACAGATATCTCATGAAGGACTATCAATCCAGAAGGACACTCCCGTGTTGTCAACAAACTTTGAGCTAGGAATTATTATCCAGATTGCACAAGAGAACACATTAACTAGGAAAACTAATTTTGATGGGTTTGCACCATTAGTTCCTGATGGTTGTATGATAACAGAGCTCTTTATAAACTCTCTTATTAACTATTTCATTAAGTTAGTGATAGTATTACAGTATATATTTATCCTATTTCACAACACCTGTCTTCTAAGATTTTTTTTTAAGATGGGGAAAAAAACATGCAAGAACTCAGAGAAATGTATTTGAAAAGCAGTTTCTAATCTTGCTTCTTAAGTGCACTTGTAAGTCCCACTGAATGCAGACAGATATTAGGAGAGTATCTTTGTTTGTTTGTGAAGTGTCCATAGAGATATGCACAGTGAATGTAACACAACAGCAAGGCCACAGTGGTGTTATTCTGCTGAAAAAATTGACTTGGAGTTTTAAGTGGCTCTCAGGGAAAAATCTGATTAAAAGTACTTGTAAAAGTCTCTTTTACAATGGAAATATTTTTCAGTTTCTACTGCAGAAGAAATATCTTCAGCAATGCTTGTTGAAAAGTTGTTACCATGAATCTGCACAGGCCTAGAAGCAAATAAAAATATCTGTGGCTTGGCTTACAGTGCCATGCAAGGCAAAAGAATGTACAAGGCACACTTTTACCCTCTGTATTGCCTGTGACTCTACGAGTTGACAGCCCAAGGTGAAAAGGCTTCTTAGGAGCTGTGTTCAAAAGGAGCAAGAATACTGTTGACCCTTGACTGCAATCATCCCCATCACCCTATGGCCAAGCTGAAGTGGCTATTATACACTGGTAAAAGCTGGCCTGGCAAAAAACTCACCTCAGATAACCCAATAATACTGGGATTTGGTAAACTCTTGTCTGTAACTATGTCCATAATTTACATGATGCTCCCAGAGATGAGTTCAGTGGGGTCAGGAATTACAGATTTGGAAGGGGCTGTGCAAGGGATAGAGAAGGGGCCTGGTACTGGGGCAGCAGCTCAGCAGGGAAGAGCAAAGACAGATCTGCACTGAGAGGTTGGAGAGTAAATGTCTGCCAGTGGGGATATTCCTACTCTACACCTGATGCTCTTCCTGTTGGAAAGTCCACCAACTTCCAACAGGTTAGGCATGACCTACAGGTTGGTTTACTACTCCATTTTGAAGGTGAACTTTCTGGTCATTAAAAACATGTTTTTAGTAGAGTGTAAGATCAGATAGAGTGAGGAAGTTCATCTGTGTTAGGCAGTGTGCCTTGAGGTTGTTCACACAATGGGAGAGCACTCAAAGGAGACAGGCCACATGAGAATTCACCTTCTCCATTCATTCCCAGTGACCTATCTCTGTATTAGAGGTGTTCCTCAATGAAATCAATTATCAAAGTGTATTTCTGAAAGAGAAAAAGTTTATTTGGTCTTTTTCTGAAAGACCAAAACTTAGCTTTGTCTTGGAAATTAATTAATTGCTATCCTAAATCCTAATCCTAATTGCTATTAATTGCTTATCCTAAACATATGTGCCTCTCTCAGGGACACCGGTCCCCTTCCCCAAATCAGACTGTGAACTTTCTTTAACCCAGCCCTTTCCATTCACTAAAATGTCTCTTTGACCTGACCTATAAAGTAGTTGACCTTCCCACCTCCACCTCCCTCATTCATATGCACTTCTTCCAAGATATCTACATGACACAGGCCATCTTTATGGCCGAATTTAAAGAGCAGTCAGACTTAAGTACCTAAAAACAATGACTATGTTTTAAAAGCCATCTGAAAAGTATCATTATAGCTTGTGTAATATATGACATTGTAGAGCACCTCTGACTCTCCAAATGAGGAGGCTTACAGGGAGCTGGGACAGCCATTCTCTGGATAGGTGAAAATTTTGCAGTGAAGAAATGTGCAGAATTGAGACAAATATTCCTCTTAAAGAAGTTAACTTAAAAAAAACCAGAAAGTAGGCAAAGCATCCTCTGTACTTGTATTCTGAAAGCTTTGTCCCTTGGTACAATAAAGAAACTCAAGAGACTAGAATTACATTTAGTTTCCTCACAGTGTCTCCAGATGGAGAGGTATGGACACAGTGCAAACCTGTCTTCTGAGCAGGAGGCACATCTTGCAGTTTTATGTCATGACAAGCTTAATGGATCTTTAATACTCCCTGCTGCTTTTGGAAAGACTTTTGGGAAGACTTTTGGAAAGACTTTTGGAAAGTGATTTATTCCTTCACTGTCATATAACACTTGGACAAACACTTACTACTTCTAAAAAAAAATCTCTAAATGTCTGTTTTGTGATTGAAATACACTTGCTTTGCACAGATGTAAATAGCAGCAAATATACAATAGGAGAGAAGACACTACTTAAATACATTTTATTTTGAGCAATAACAAATTTGTTGCTACCAGCCACCATAAAATATGCATGTTTCCTATGTCTTACACAGAAAAAACTATGGCATGAAATAGGCCAGCAAATAGCATTAGTTCTTCTTTTGGCATCTGAAATTTGGTGCCATCATATGTTGATCTTGCCTGTTGAGATTTTTTTCCTTCATCTAATATTACCATTTTTCCCCATAGCTGGTTTTGTAGAAGATGAGAGATCTTAATGCAGTGGCTGCTTGCATTTGTCCTGCCAGGCTCTGCTTGCTGCAACGGAATCATTATACATCTCATTAAGTAGTCAAGGTCAAACCAGCAGCTAAGATCTCTTGTATGTGGTTCTCTGTGGGTGGCTAAATAAATGAAGATTTCAATAAATATTTGATGTCTTCTGAGAGATGAGAAGTAGCTTTCTTTGTTCTTACAGAAGGTCCTTGGCTAGTACCGATTTTTAAGGGAACAGCCAGACTGTAATGTATGTTGAAAGGCAATTCTCTTGGATCCTGAAGCTAAAATATTGGCAGACCTTCATGTAAGGATAATGCCTTTGCTCATAAGATTTATAGTGCCTGATGCATGAATTCAGCTGGCATGGCTGAGCATCAGTTCCTGTTAGAGCTTGTATCTGAGTATCATAGATATCCTGTTAGAGCTTGTATCTGAGTAATACCTGCAAAGAGCAGCAGACCTCTCTCCAATTAAAATCCTGCAAAGACATGTTCATGGTTATGACATTCCTTTTCTATCCTTTAGGGTCCCAAGAGGACCAATCAATTATTTGTGAGATCCCTTGAGGGAATTCTCAGATAGCAGAGACATAGCAAACTCATCTCTTTACAGCCAGTGACACATTTTTCTCTGAGTAGAAGCCACTGTGGCCATGCCTGAGGAGTGATTTTGCCTGGAGTCTTGTCATATATTAAGGTTTCTTGTTGTTATACTTCCCAGAAGGATTAATTGTTGGGTGACAAAAGCCTGGAGCTATTTGGGACTGTCTGGATGTAGTTGTTGAATCAACCATGGGTAAAGGAAGTGAACTGTCAGAAAGAGAGTGACCTGGATTTTTTTTTTAGGGGAGGGTCTTCTTTCTTCCCCAAAATGCTTTGTCAAGTCTCACAGAGTCTCACTGACCTCAGAGATCAGCATGTTTTGGCCATGTCAAAGCATGGCCCTGGTCCAGGATCTGGATCAAAGATTAGTTTAGTTTATATTGTGTGATCAGTTGTGCAACAAAGCTGTCAGACATCTGCTTCTTCTGCCTGATAGCCAGTGGAAAGCTATGGCTCATACTTTGCATATCAGAGGCTCAGGTAGAATAAATCTCTGGTAAATAAATAACTTCTCTTTCACCCTTCCCAACCCCCAGAGACAATGGCTGTAGAGAATCTGTTCACTGGCAGATTAGCTCAGGATAGCTGTCTTTAGGATGTAAATGTTCTGCATTTCAAAACAGGACAAAAGAACTTAATTTGATTGCTAGGCTGAACTTTGTAGAGACTGCCTGGAGGAGATAATAGCGTCCTGAGATCAATAAAAAGAATTAAAACTCAGGACTGGGATCCCAAAAACATAACTCACAATCTAATACACATGACAAAATTTCAAAATATCTGAGGCATATTTATATGAATGCTCATTACATCAGGATGCTAAAAAACAAATGTAATGAACAATACTAGAAAAACTTGTACTTATTTAATGCCCTTTCTCTTTGTTCAAGCTGAAATCTGTAGGCTGTTCATTTCTTTCCCTGATTATTCCATTTCTAGAAGTAGAACAGTAGAATTTTTTGCTGATTTACATAAGATTTACAATTATATGGTGAGCAATTGTAGACAGGATGGGCATGTACATCTTTTATGTGCTAAGTCAAAGAAGAAAAGTTACATTGACAGTATCACGAAATGTAGGTATGCAGTAATTGTCAGTTTTGGTAAAGGAATAGAATACTATGAGTGTTATTCTCTTGAAAATTGCAATAGCAGTTGTGTTTCATTCTGAAGCTGAATACAATCCCTGTCATTAAAACACCACAGCTCTCTCTCCCTCCTGTCACTAGCAGAAGTTTTTTACTCCAACAAACCATGGAGTCAGTGTCTCAGTCCCCACCTTGGCATATCCCATATTAGCTTCTGAAAATATTGCATGCCTGTACCTCCATCTGGCAAAACCAGAATGAAATATTAGCACAATCAAACAAATAGGTACTTCCAGAATGTTATGGATAAATGTATACCAGTAAATTTACAGTGATCCGTCAACTGATACTTTTATTTATAACCAGATTAAAACAGCTCCAAGTGTTTTATATTCATTAATTTTGCTCAAAATCAGACAATCTTCTTTGTTTGAAGCATCCAGAGAACATATTTTTTTCTTGTTCTTAAAAAAGGTGAAAGCATTATGATCATTACAGATCTGATTGCCTGGACTGATAAAATGTCCCACAAATTTAGCCCTTGTCTAATGGCTTCTGGTTTGGAATTTTACTTGCAAAAATATTGACAGAGAAAAAGAAGCTTATAAATTAAGCTTCCTCTACTACTACAGTTTGCTACTGTGAGTAAAGTTGCTGTACCTTAAGGTAGCTAGGTCTCATCCTCATGGTTGTGGTTTATAGAGTTACTAGTTCAAACAATCATTTTCACCACTGCTGCATGTGAAAGATAAATAGAGAATAATACAGGCAAATTCAGGCTTGTTGACTTTGTATTACTTGAGGTTGAGGAATGGTTTTGGGTTTTTGGTTCTTTTCTGTAGCAAAATGAAGCAAATCCTTGGTGATACACCTGAGATTTTCTTATGATTTCTGCAGTAATACATTCCTGAAAATTGCCACTAGACTCCATATCTCAGAGACTGAGTGAATTGAAGTTGTTTCACCGCCTCCCTGCTGTGTAGGTTGGAAGAAAACCTGTCTGCAAAAAGGAGGCTGAATCACAAGTAGTACCAGGCAGCCTGCAACAGACCTTTAGAAACGAGACGTCTTTTACCATTTGCCAAACAGTGGGGAAAGCGTGAAGATGACTGAGATGATTCAAGCCCTTTTAAAAGCCCTCACATGCCTCATCATGTTCAATTTTACAGAGTAATTTACTCCCACCACAACATTTTGCTACATTCAAATGAAAACCTGGAAACTGGTGTTAAGTTAGTGTAGTACTAGTGGAAGGTACTAGACCTCATCTTAGAGAGCTTTGCTCTCTGTGGGGTCTGAACTGGATTCTGGGGGAAAGGGGTAGTGTAAGAAATTGATTTTATGTTCATTGCAAGAAATCAGGAGCTAAACCTCTCCCCATGTTCATGCAGGGCGAGGACATAAGAGCTGATGTACCCTAATGAATTCCTTGTTGGAATATCAGGCCCCTCCCACCCCAGGAATTGCCACCATAGACCTGAATTAATGTTGAATGCTGTTATAGATATTGGTCTACAGTGATAATAAAGAGACTGCAAGACAGTAAGATGAGGAGAAAAAAAAGGGGTATACTGTCTGTTTGGACATCAAATAATGTTTTTTCTCACCTTAGTTTTTTTATATTTTTGTTGGTTTTGAGTTAGCAAATTTCAGCACAGACTACAAGACTCAACAGCTCTAGACCAAACTCCAGGGCAGCAGTTACTCTAGCTCATGCATTTACTAAAAGATAAGACCAAGAACCACAGAAATTTCAATACTGAATTTCCAATTTTGTTATCAGCTCAGCACAATGGGCAATGTACTGCTATGTGGATTTAGAAGAGATTTCTTACTTGAGTCTTTGGTTACCGCTTAAAAATTGATAGCATATTAACGTGATTTGTATCTTCATTTTTGATTTTGGAGATAAAGACCTTCAATTAGTGGAAAACTGTTGAAATTCAGTGTCCTGATAATGTTTTATCTTTATGGCCAAAAAGAATAATCTCGGTGTAGAAAGTTTCCTGTCAGTTATCATGAGAAAGTAATTCTGTTACTGACATCTCTTTTTCTCTGGTTTGCTCCACAATACATGGTTTGCTGTATTCAAGAGCTTTCATGGTATAACTAACATATTTAGACATTTCTATTTGTCTCTCTCTAATGTATGCTGCTTTTTTATTTCTTTCTGTGTGGTGATGATGAAGTCATGGCCTAGCACATAATAAATCCAGGTGAGGAACATTAAACTGAAAAGAAAAAAGACATAAGATATGCATATTACTAAAATTTAATTTTTTAAAATTTATGAATGCCAAGCTTTCTTCAATATGTGTTTAAAGATGAACATTTAAAATATTTTTGGCATTAGAAATTGATTGACACTCTATTAGAGTCCCAATAGAAAAACCCATTCAGTTTGAACAGATAAAATATGACTGAGTTTTCATTGGGTGTTGCAAATCTGTTGAAAAAAGCTTAAGTTTTATCCAAACAGAGAGATAAAGAACATGACTTGAAAAATTTAATTTCTGTGAAATGAAACAAAGAGCACATAAACAGTGACAGAAGACCTGCTAGTGCACGCTTACAGCTGCTGGTGTCCGTAGTGTGCAGCACTTACCAGAGACCCTTCAATTCCAGGGTCTATCTTTACTTGCTATAAGCAATCACAAAGTCAACCATCAGCTTCTTGCACAGCATCTGATTATGTGCCATACAACAAAAGAAGTGATTCTTGTGCTTACATCTTCTGGGTGATGTTTGTCCCATAGTTAGTTTGCCATCAGTGAACTTTCCACAGATATTGTCTATCCAGAACAACTAAGGGAAAAATCTCATGTAAATATACTCCTACCTGCCATCTTCTTGGGAAACAGGTTTGAACTGCCTGCAGAATAGATATTTTTCCCCCCCTTTTTTTTCTTGATGCTTTGGTTGTAGGAGGAGATTTAACTAAGTTGTCTGGATGTAAGACTCACAGATGACCAACAAAAACAGGTGGAAAAAAGCACAGTAAAAAATATTGTCAGACATTGTTGACAGCACAGCTTCTATAAGAACACCAGAAAGATTCAGAGTAGTCACAGAGCCACAGCCATAAAATGGATTTGAAGGTGTATGAATTTCCAGGACCTCATTTTAAAGCTCAAACTCACAGAAGGCCAATAATGGCTCTCTGTGAAGAAACTCTGTAGCACTGGTTTAGTTTATGGTCATGAGAAAAAGCCTAGCTTTTGTGTGTAAAAACCCCTAGCAGAACTGGGGGAAGGGCTAAATAAAGGACCTTTGATTGAGACATGGGAACAGAGGTAGACAGGTTCTAATTTGGTCGTAGCATTTTTATCTAGTGAAATTCCATTGCTACAAAATCTCGTGGTATGCCAGTTTTTGCTGTTAAATCTATTTTTATTAACATGGAAAATGAAATAATCTCAGGGCTCTGGAGTAATCTGTCCAGTGTTTCACACACATGTGCAATATTTTCAGTTTTGCTGGAAGAAAAATAGTATGTGCTTATCTGGAACGCTTTCTTGCCTAGCTCTGTCCTACAGTGATTAATTACAGTTGTGTTTCAGTCCCTTGGAACAGAGGATTTATAACAGAAATTCTGCATGGTACATCACTCTTTTCAGCTCTGCATATCCAGACTGGGCTTGTTGCAGCAGGTTTTGCGTACATCTCAAAATGCCTTGCAAGAGCTGAAGCTGTTGAGGATATTTTCAACCTTATAAATCTGCGGAGATCTTGCGTCACAGCCTTCATGAGGCTGCTGGTACGTACAGCAGCCTGCAGGAGGAAAGCTCTGCGGTGCAAAGCTGTTTAAGCACAGGCTGCATGACTGGTGGTGCCACTGTCTAACCCAGATTCCCTTGACTGCTTCAAAGGGCTGAGAGCCCTCATTCTCTCAAGCACATCTCTATTGCTCTTCCAATCAGTGGCTCATTTCTTACTGCTGGGAAGTAAAAATAGTCTCGTTAGTTAATGTATGAGCCTTGGGCTTTTTTCTGATTGTACAGAGGATGACTTTGGAGATCACTTTTAATTCTGTGTTTGCTTTTATTTTCTCCATTGTAAAATACAAGCAATAGTTCCAAATGCTTTGCTTTTAGCCACACTGCTGTCCAAAGCACTAAAGAAATTCAGTTGGACACAAAACCAGAAAACCACAAGAGAATCCTAATCTGCTAACCACAAGAAAGGAGCCAGTTGCCATAACTCAGACACTCAATAGGTTATCACTATATTATTTTGGTAGCAACTTTTTTCTTGTCAGAGCGTGACTCCTGTGTCACAATGTCCTGGTTATCCCAATTTTTAAGACATGGAACATGAAATGGGAATCTACACTCAAAGTGGTAGCCTAGACCACAGTAGTGTGTGTGTGGTCTGAGCTAGGGAACCAGGTAAGCGATGGAGGCTGTGGGAGTTGAGAAAGTGAGGGTTGTAAGGTGCAGGGAGGCAATCACCAGTGGTACTTGCTGAATGAATTCCCCACATATATTTCAGTGACTGAAGGACCAAGGCATTCAGAAAGGCCTGAAAAGCGTGGTGATTATCTGTCTCCTGAACATTCCCTGCTGGAACCTGGGCATACATGGTCAGCTTTAGATATGCTTCAGCGAGTTTTCCCTGCTAAAGCAAAAGGAATATGCTGAAAGGTTTTCAGACTTCAGGAAGGACTGATACCTTGATGGTGTCACTGCAGGTTGTGCTTATCAATATCATTTTCCCTTTGTGACATTTTGCAGTGCTGCCAACATTCACAAATCATTTATTTTTGAAAAATGATACATCTAAGAACCACCTCTTAAAAGTAAATTGCCATTCTTCCCTATATTAAAGAAAATATTACTCGGATTAAAAAGAATGATGTCCTAATCTTCTTTTTATATTTGATCAGTTTTCTTTGTTCGTATTTACTTTTATGTTTTCAGCACTCAGAACAATATAGGTCAAAATCCTCTTACTGATCTCTGTGAATACACACTAATAATACTGG
This sequence comes from Poecile atricapillus, assembly GCF_030490865.1. Lineage (NCBI taxonomy): Eukaryota > Metazoa > Chordata > Aves > Passeriformes > Paridae > Poecile > Poecile atricapillus. The sequence goes on along the minus strand of NC_081250.1, from coordinate 127,094,202 downwards.
GGCTCCATGGAGGCATAAATATCTGTCTGTCTACACTGCACTGCAGAAATAACAGGTTTAGTCAGTTTTCCTTTTTCTTTCATTATTTTATAGCTTCTGCTTCTGCTTTCATAGTAGCATGAGTTTTAACAAAATGCTAGATCTTAGCTGGCAGAATAAACAGACAACAAATTATGAAACTGGATGGAAGAAGTGTAATAACTTTTTTAGAAACCCATAATTAGCTAGGTCACAAGATAGGCATAGAGCATGTACCTAATTCTGTCAACACCCTGCTACCATAAAGCTAGGCTCTTAACGTTATTCCTGAATCATTCATTAAATGCAGATTAGACTTGCTGTCTTACCTAATCAAGCTTGCAGGCACTGAATTTCCTAAGAGTCTGGCATGATTAGCTCTTCAGTCACTGGGAATGCAATGACTAGGAGTGATGGCTGCCTATGTCAGACCTACTTTTTTCTTATCTCCCTATCCTTCTTGGGCAATTAGTTTCATTTGAGTCCTTGAAACATCTTTTAATAAAGCTTTTTTTTTCAATCCTACTGGGAATCTCTAGTTTCTTTAAGCAACCATAAACAAATCTGTGGTGTCTGAAATACACAGTATGTTTTACTAGAGCAGACATATGACCCAGTTTTTTCCTATTATGAGTAGTGAACACTTCAAAAGGTACAGTTTTGATCAAAGTGCAAAGGGTTGAAATCAAAGACAAATTGACTACTTCCTAAGTACAAAATATTTGATTGGCTTGATGAGGATTATTTGCTCTGGGTGATAATTGGTATATTGCTTTTCTCTTTCATATACATTCTAAGAAAAATGGTCTCTGAATGACAAAAATAAACACTTTTTCAAAAGTTTATATTACTGAGAAGATAGCATGCTGAAGGAGGGCAGAATTTCCTTCTTACTCATTGGGATTGACATTTATCATGCAGTCAGATATATTGCAGTAGTTAGATACGAGGCCTAAGGTCTAAAAAAACATTATTCATATACTTCGTTATTATCATATAAGTTTATTAAACATAGTACGGACATAGATTAATGACAAACCAGGTCAATTGCTCTGACATTATTCCTCAAAATAAAAATAATCTCAATATTCCATTAGTTTAGGGGTTTTTCCCTGATTGCTATTTTTTTTTCTGAAAGGCAAAGATACTTTCACAGTCCCCTCTCCTTAACCTAGATAGCTGCTCAATTGAGAAATAGTAACAGATTTTCATAGGGGAATGATCTGACACTTCCATTTACCTGGAGAATATACAAGGATTAGATAACTAGACTGGAATAGAATTTTACTCAACAGAAATTTGGAGCTGGGTCCTGCAAGTCACTTATGAGCATGCTCAGATTTCTTCACATGAACAGTCCCAACAGCCTAGCTTACCCCCATTCCTTCTCCTATCCCCCTTCCACTATTCCTCAGGACACATCCCTAAACTGAAACTGAAAGAAACAGGACACCTGACCTTTCAAGTATGCAGCCTCCTAACTCTACTGCTCATGGAAGGAGAATGGCCCTTCCTGTGCAATGGGTGTGGGAAAACAATTAAACTTCAATTAATGGATAGGTTTACTCATGTAAGTGATTATTCACATCAGAGTTTTCATGATCAGGCCTTAACTTCTGGTGTTTCTTCCCCCATACACTTGATGACGTGATGAGCTCTTCTCCAGGGAGAGAGAACCTTAGGAAATGCAGAGCAGAAGGTGACATTTACAAACTCACAGCAGGAGAATTTTACTCATTCTGGGACTACTGCATTTTGTATCTGTAGGCATTATCATTAATTGAACGCTTGTTTATATCTCTAAAAATAATTTCAAATACTTTGATTTCAAAATGCAGTCTGGGTATGACTTCTATTACCAGTCAGAAAGTATTTAGAAAGCCTGATGCACTTCCACAGAGAGTAGGAGGAAATTATGTTTACCACCCTCTTTTAAGCTGATCTGCAAAATGCTGTCCTTTTAAATGTCTCCCAAGAACAGATTCAGAGTGAGGATGGTATATTTTCAAGCCTTGTTTTTCTCTTTTGTTCCAGAAAAATGCTGCTTTTGTTTTCTTTACTACATCTACCTTCCTTCTTGAAGCATGACTGTTAATCACTAAAACAACCAAAGCACATCCTCAAATATCTAGAGGCATTTTAGGTATTGATTTTGATTCAGGGAATGTATTATTTAGAGAATATCATTTGAGAATAACACAATTAGACTATTTATAGTAATTTTTGATATAACTTTTTGTACAGCTAACAAAGTGCTGAAGAGATGCACCATCCAAATTACAGTATCCTGCATCACCTGATGTATCAGCCCATTAAATAAGCTCCTGTTCCTTTTCTTGAATCAAGCTCAAGTCATCTGATTAAAGAAGGATTTAAGCAAAGGAAAGAGGAAGCTCTCCCTGACCTTGGAGTAATTCCAACAAATTATTTTGCTGCTACACAGTTTCACAAACCCGAGATCATTTGGTATCCTTCCTCCTTTGCTTGGAAAAGGGCTCTCCATTTCCCTACTTAGGTGCACTGGACTCCTGAAGGCCTGGCTGTGGAGCAGAAAGGAAGAGAATATCCAGTGAGTCATTACACCAGCCCACTTTTTCCTTTGTAAGGCAGAGTGGCACAGGATGAGCAAAGAGGATCCTTCAGTGGTCAAGGGCTCCAGTTTTTACACTGATGAGCCCTGCAGGTTCACCAGAGTGAGGGTCCTCAACACTTTGGGTTTCCCAAGACAGAAGGAGGTCAATACTTTGCAGTGAATTTTCCAGGTTTTTGACCACTGAATAATATTACAAGCCTCATTAAACTCTATTCCTTAGGAAAACTTAATATGCACCTGTTTACCCATTTATTGCACCTGGTATCAATGCGTTTCTTTGCTCTTTCAAGGGTGTGAGTTCAAAAGAGCAGTGACTTCCTCCATACATAGAATACCTCACACCGTGCAGGATTGTAAAGACAAGGCTTATGTATTGCCTTTTTCCAAATGACCTGAGGGTGTCTTTTTACTGATCAATACACTGGAGTGCACTGGCATCCTCACTGGACAAAACTGACTAATTGGGGATTAGAAGCAGCACAGCTACTCTGTGTTAGCACCGAGTCTGCTGAGCATCTGGGTCCATCAGCTCAGGCAACAGAGCTCAGTTGCTTTGAGCTCTGAACAAAGTGAGCATTCTGGAGAACTCCTTATTAGGGTGAACGTGAGAATCACTGCACTGTAACCCACACTGGGCTGGGGACATACCCAAACCACATGGCTTTGGTTTGCGGTTTGGATAAAAGACAAGTATGAAATGTGGTCTAGAATTAGTTAGGGATCCCTGAAAAGTTTCGTGCATCTGCCTTTAGGTGGCTGGGGAGCCTCATGGCTGAGTGAACCATTGATGGCATCAAGGCAGCACAGATGTTTACCATCATACAGAAAGAGGAAGTGCACAGCAGTGAAATGTCCAGTTCCCAAATAGACTTAAAATATACCAAACATTCAGTTTAAGCAACTGTCACCAGGTGCTACATGAATGTATGGGGTGCTGTGGTCTGGAAGAGGAAGTGGTGGATGTTAGAGGGTCCATGGGAGTTTTTCAATAAAGCTACTGCTTGTACTTTCATCAGTCCTTGTTTCTATGGTACTAGATTTGACACAGCTGTTGCTTGCATGGCTTTTCTTTGAAGAGTTAGAAAATCCTAAAGCTGTTATTTAGTGAGTGATACTCTTCTATAAACTATCTGGACTTCTATAAATATTGCTGATTCCATGCAGGGCATCATTAATCTTATCTTCCTGGGAACATCTCTAATCACACTTCTACCCGCCCATGTCAATCTAGGACACATCCAAGTCTTAGAAATAGCAGTGGAAAAATCATAAAATGTTCTAACACATGGAGTTGGCAGACAAGTGACAGACAAGATCACAAACTGTGCAAAATGAACAGTTTGCAAGTGAATGTGCTTCCCTCTTTCCCTCATCCAAGTGCTGGCTGAGTATCCTATGATGATTTCAGATTAATGCATTAGCCCTGGTTTTTGCTTCCTCCTATGTGAATTTCCCATTAATCAGAGCTGCTACTTGACAGTAACAGAATTACGTGCACTGGAACATCTTTGGTTCCATGACCAAACTGGTCTCTTAAGTTACATTATGAATTCAGCAACAGTTTTTCAGTTAAAATAGGATGATGTTAGAATGGGTGTTATGTCTGCTGTGCAACAACTGCAAGACCTAATTACCAACTCTTCATATGAGCAAGCACTAAATAAGAATAAAGGTCAAAAAGAAGAGCTGGATACTTCTGTTCACCATTACCTTAATTGAACTCACCATTCAGGAAATGAATCATGAATGCCAGGGAAATTGTTTTCTTTATTTCCAGGTTGGACTTAACACATCTCCCTTGGAAAAGGTTATCTATCCATTGCATTAGAATCTAACTGCAAAATGTGAATTTGTAGTAAATTCATGTATCATTTTATACTGGAGAGGGGCTGGAAAGGATTTTTTGGTGAGGATTTTGAGGTGTGATTCTGTAATTTGGCTTATTTACAAAAAAAGACCAGTGTTCCCCTGGTAGACCACACAGGTAAGACTTACTACAGGCTCTTCCTGTATCCGGGAAGCTGGTGTATAGGAACACCAGCTTGCACTGTCTGGCTGAATACAGAAGTACTTCATCCTCAGCAAAGGCAAACATATGGCACTGGCAACATTCCAGGTCAACAGGCTCAAATAAACAAGATGATAAATATAAGACTGTTGTTGATTGTCTTAGCTGTTAGCTATTATTTATGGAGCAACCTTGAAGTGTGATGGAATGCAAGATACGAAACTCTTCATTGCAGCAGTGGCTAGAACCTCAAGGGCATTTCCAGATTTTTACCCCAGACATTAGCTGACATTCTCTGTCATGTAACAGCCTGGATAATTTTTCAGCTGTCCAGGTACCAATGAGATTACCACACCTCAGGCAGTCTTGCTGCCTACTATTCAGGGCATCATGGCTGTGAAGGTATAGGTTTAGAGTTTTAAAATCCAGGGCTCCTATATTTTATTAAGTTTAGGAGTAATTTTTTTTAATCATCCTTAGAGATATTTGGAGGATATTTTGGTATGGTCCTGGGCAACAGCAACCTGCTGTTGGTCCTCCAGCATCAACAGAAGTGGTGGACCAGGTGACCCCCTGAAGATCTCATCCAACATCAGTCATCCTATGATTCTGTATTGCCTCTTAGCTTGCTTCAGCAGCTTTAAGCCACAATAAATTGGATCTATAATTCCCATTATGAACCATGTGTAGCCTCTCTTGCATTGTTTTAGGAAGAATGCATAGCTCTCAGGCCTGGGGGTGATGCTTGGAGTCCAAAAGGTACTCAAACCACTCAACATGAACTTGAATCCAACAGCATGGTTGTTGTAGCAAGAGATAAGCTTGTAGCTTACCTTTGTAGCTCCATGAAAAAAAATTGAACTTAAGACAAAATAACATTTGGTTTTTCTATTTTGGTTTGTTGTTTTTTTTGGTTTTTTTTGTGGAGGTAAGATGGTGGGCATTTTAAATGTGGAAGCTTTTCAAAGGTTGAGATTTGACAGTTTTCCAAAGATCTTTGTATGCATTTTGAGGTATCTTCATTTCCGTCTCACACATTTCAAGATCCAGAACATAGCCTGCCCAACTGATACCTTAAAATTAAAAAGTGATTCTTGACAGGGTAGCAAGCTCATAATAAATTCATTTTAAAACTAGGATCAGAATCTAATGAGGCCATTCTTCTGTATAATTTTGTTCAAAAGTTTTGTGAGGGCATCTTTCATTATACATTCAATTTTGATGATAATTTGTAGTGATTGCTCAAAATTAACACTTCCTTCTGCTATCAGAGAGAAGAGAGTTACTTAGAGAAAATTTCTTAACATATCCATATAGTCTTGCATTCATGCTCAGTGTCATTGAAGCCAATTCCCAATGTATCTATTTAGTAATTATGTTTAATATGCAACCATGTGAACAGATCAGTGACTCCCTACTGGACTTAAAATAACAGCAGGGAAGCAAAAATAGAAGTATAGATTTATTAGAGAAGTTATCTAAAATACAATATTATTTTCCTTTTTAAATTAGAACATATATTATTTCAATGAAAAGATATTTTGTATTATTTCTATGGTAATAACAACTTTTAAAGAAAACATTTGATTTAGAACATTTTTAATTAAAAATCCCAACACTACCATTAAGACATAACTAAGGCTGTTGACAGCATGGGTAAAAATGCAAAACAGTCTCAAAAATATTTACGTCAGTTTCTTAAAATCTAAGAAGTCTAGTTCTAAATATTCATTTTGCTTAACTTTCTCAAAATACTTTTTTTTCTAAATTATAGCTAGATTCTGTACTCCTGTGCTTCTTACAAAGCTTCAAGTTATCATTAGTTACGTGTACTATCACACCAGTGGATGAGGTTTCTTAAAATGGCTTATTTTGCTACCACCATATCCTCTCCCAAGTAGCCAACCTACTCTTGTACCAAAATGTCAGTTGCAGTAATAGTCACCAAAATGCACACAGCCACCCACCCCTTTCCTCCCCCCACCTTAAGAACCCTTTCCCATTTGGCCAAGAGCCTTTCACATTTCATTAGCTGGCATTTCAGATGCAGAGCAAAAGAAAGAATGGATCTGGGAGACGAGATGTTGCCTGGGCACACATGGCAAAGTTTGATTTGGGTTTAGCAAAAGGGGCTCCTCACAAACACAGCAATTCTTAACACTCTCAGCACCGAGGTTACTGGAAGGAGGCTCTGACTTCTCTGTTCTTCAAAGGCTGACATGGGCGCCAGTTGTCCACCATATGGCACACGGGCTCATTCTCAGCATTGAAGCAAAGGCCACGGAGTTTGCACATCTGTGGAAAAAGGCACAAATAACCTCAAATGCATCCTCTCATTTCAGCAGGACTTTTTGAAACTACACATCTTGGGCCTGAGCCAGAGCACCAACTCAAAGTTTTGCCTCTACTAGTAGTCTAGAGATGGCATCAGCACCCATGTGTCTGCATTTCATCCACACCATTTCCAGCCTTGGCATAACTTCTCCTGTCCATAAAATATCCTGGCAAGAACAACTATGAAAGCACAAAAAACAAGGACATAAACACACTTTTTCTGAACTCCATAAGCAAAGAGCTGTTTGTCCTTGATCCAGATATGAACTGAAATCCTTTCAGAGTCCTCTGCAACTTATACACTTTTGGCTCTTTTTTTTTAAGTCCACTTGAAATAATAACAATTAAAAATGGCTTTACCCTTGGGTCAAAATAAAGCTATTGAATAAATTCAAGTTATCCTAATTTTCAAATGCTGTGAGAGGAGAAAACTGCTTCACATCAATAGGAACATACTGTATAGTTATGGTACTTGTTCCTAAAGTAAAATTGGTGTTTGCACAATCTGATGTAACAACAGCACCTTTATGTCTAAGCAGGAATCTCACAGAAAGATTGTGCCAAAATAATAACCCACCCCAAATACGATCTCACACAGACAGGTAGAACTGCTGATGAATATATGTAGGTGGGACACAGGATTTCCTAAAAGTCAGGTTTTCCCACATTCGAGGGAAAATAGCCTCAGCAGTGACCTGTCTCCACTGAAGTTTACCTTCAGGACCAACCAGAACAAAATTCAGAGCTCAACCTCTGCCAGAAACTGCTGTGTCACAACAAATGATAGCAGGCTTGCTACACCCTGCTGCTATATCCAGCTACTTTCTAGCTTTGGAAAACCTACCCATCTTAAACCTTGTGTCAATACTCTGATATATGGTTTCTCGTTTTGATCAGTATGGGAATGAAAAAGCAGACTGCTACACAGTGTGGAAATAGTGATATGGAGGGATGTGTGGGGGAGAAGTAAGTGGTAACTTTTACCACTTGTAGGTGTTTGGAGTAGGTATAGTAGAAAAAAACCCACTAATTTGGTGACTGTGCTCTTGCACATAATAACAAATAATAAAACTGTATTTGCAAATTTTGGATTATCAACAGCAATAAGAATAGTTTAGTTAGTAAATAGTGTCAACTTTAATGCAGTTTACTAATGGCAATCAATCACTGCTACAGTTATTACTTCCAACAGTTCTTCCTCATCATGTATTCTATCTTTTATTATGTTAAGTTCTACAACAGCTCAGTTGCATTTTCTTTCATATCACATGAACAAACCCCCTAGAAGTAAGTGCAGATTGTTAGCCTATCTGTCATCAATAAAAGATACTTAGGAATTTGAAGGTTAAACTAAAGCCCTTCAGGGCTGTTTTCTATTTATAGGCTCTAGATTCTATTTATATCTCTCAAGCACAGAGATCTAAACCCAAGAATGGAATCTTGTCTGTATGTAATTTAATTAATGGATGGCACAGAAAGCTGGGGCCAAGAGTGATTTATTCTGCACAAGCTTCTTCCTACTAGGAAGACTATCCTTCTCAGGCTGGTCAACAGAGTATTTTCTTATGCAGCAGACTTCTGGAATCTGCAAATTTTGCCTCTTCCAAAGAATGGGAGCTTTGTTAGAATCATCACAAATCTGCGTAGGATTTCCCAGTCTGTTCTGTGACAAACAGAACTTGCAAAAAGAGCTCTGTGTCCTGGAAATGCTGGAAAATCAATAGACCAACCACAGCTCTACACTGTGAGATTGTGGATGCAGCACACATGCTTCCCCAGGTGCTTTGTAAACCTGGTCTTTTCAGGGCAAGTGCAGCCAGAGAGGTAATTGCATGTACAGCAAACCTGCTGATGCTCACAATACATGCTAGACTAACTCTGCATGTGCAAATAGTCCTTTCATGCATGCCTCAATTTTCCAGGTTTTTACCACACGACAGCTCTAACCGTATATCCGGAAAATATCTTGATAATTTTAACTTCCCACCCCCCCCCCCCCACCCCCATCTTCCCTGGAGTGTCCAGCTAGAGGACAGCCTTACACTCTGCAACAAACTCTACATCCACAGGCAGAAGCAGTCCTGTCAGAAGAGGATTACCACTTCAGATAGGTATTTTTTACCTGTGATGCTAGCTAATACCCTGTACAGCTCTACACTAACACTGCCACTTCAGAAATCACCTGATGGGCTGAACTGAAGCCACTGGTGTAACACATCTACTGGCACCATTCATTGGAAACCTACCTGCTCAGAGCTCACTGTGATGGGCTCCTTCAGAACGTGCCAGATCACACATTCAAGCAGTGGTGGAGTGGTCAGCGAGCCAGGGTATGTCCAGTAGTCTCTGCATGCAGGAAGGAGTCCAGTGGGGTCAAAATTTGTAAAGGGAGCTTGCTTTCCCTACAATAAAGTAAGCAGATGGGCTGATGTCAGAGAGACCACATACACACACTGGGATTGCAGTAGTGAAATCTCCTAGGAAAGCTCCATGTTTGTAGAAAGGCAGAATAGAAATTGGCATAAAGTGTTACATACCAACTACAGTATATTTTGGATTAAATACTCTCAGCAATATATTTCTTACAAGGTTTTCAAAATATTGCTTGTCATATCAAATGCTGCATTTATGTTCCTTGGTCTTAGAGATAATACTTGACCTTGCCTGAAAAACAATGAGATTTCAGATGCCACATACACTGATTGCACTGCAAGCACAGAACCTGTGAGACCTGTTGGAGAGTCCATTGCAGTAAGCAACAATATTCATTTACCTCAAAGGGAGCTTGATGAGAAAGATGATAGTCTCATTTTTACCTTTCCTGTCCACATTTCTCATTGGTACAGGCCTTTACACACTATGAACGTACCCAATTACTCACTAAGTACTTTTAGTTACTCATTACTCAGCACACTAAAATCACACACACACAATATTTAAAATGCAGAAAGACTTTTTTCCCCTGAATTATATATCCTGATCAAACTGTTTATTTGAACTCTATAGAAACAGCCAAGAGAAGCATGCCCTCTTGGTAAAAGGAAATTTAGACCACAAATGCACAGATGAGAAGAAATGTCTTTTCCATCTGTTACCACTGACTAGAAAGGGCACCTAGATACGTAGCTTAGATTAGGAAGATGAATTCTATCCTATAGGTTTACATACAGTTAAAAGACAGAAAAATGTAGTCACAAAGATAGGAAATAATCACTGTTTCTAGTACTCCATGCTTTCTACCTCAACTTCATTCAAATCTGTTTTGCTTTCACAATTATAGGAACACCTGTGCTGATGGCAGGAAAGTTTGTTTTACTTTCCTATATGCAGCAGGCTGGGAAGAAGTAAAAAATCTACTTTCCAAAGAAGATAAGATAGCACAGCTGTGGTGGTATCCATCAGCACAGACAGCAAGTATTACCTTGGTTTGAATGGAGCTCAGAGCATCCACAACCTTCTGCATCTCAGGCTTGGCATTTCCCACCTGTAACACAAACGATATGAAAATAAAAATCACAATGCATTCGCATGACACCTTTAGTTTTCTGTTACAGTTCTCAAGGGAACTTTTTTCCAGCTGCATTTCATTTTGTAATAGGAGTGTTACAGCATAAGTGACTAGAACAGTCTCTGTAAAATCATGCCAGTTGACAGTGAGCATAAACGGGTCAGCCAAGGACATTGGACATAATAAAGCTATTTTCATTTAAAGTATGTGGATTTATTTTTGGACCTAAGCTGCTCTTCTTTTATGGAAGTCACCCTCCTAATAAAACAGTCACTCTCAGTGAGGCCAGGATGGAGTACTACATACTGCTGGACCAGACACCTCCTCCAGCCAGCTGTGTTCAACTAACACAAAACACTCTGCCATTTAACAATACCAAGAAAAGGAAAATAGGTGTTATTTAGGCTGGTCACACTGCAGATTCATACACACAACTTGGTCAGTTATGCACATCACCATTCACTGGTAAGAGTTACGGTAGCATCACTGTCTCAATGAAGGGAAGAATGCTGCTGCAGGGCTGCCACAGTGATGGATGGCAGTCATTCCATGGCCAGTTTACAACTTTTATAGATAAAGGGAGGCAAGAATTTGGAACACCATCAAATTTGCTATGGATTTGGGCAGTATAGCACAATGCAGCCTTATTCTCTATTTTCTGTTCTTTTGTGTCCTCCTGCAACACAATCAATGTACCGGACAAACAATAAAAAAGTTTAACAAACCTTCATGAAGATGCCCACCACAGCTAAACCATCAGGATGCTTCACAGCTTCAGCAAATTTACCATATTTTACATTCCAGTGAACAATATGGAGCTAGGAGCAAGAAAAAAAAGGACTGTGAAGATGATATTCCATCCAGAATACTTCACAAATGAAGATGCAGGGAAGTAATTTATTAAGAGCAAGATGATGTTTTACTGCTGAGGTTTGAAAGCTTTTGTGTACAGTTAAGAATTTGTTGAATTATTTATCTACTTGAAAGTTTCATTTATTCAAAGAGATTTCTATAATGTATTTTATTTTGCTCCTCACTCCTATTCCCTGGTGAGTTTCAAAGGCAAGCTGTGGCTGTATCATTCTGCTTTTCATGTGGTAAAACTGTTATCTTCAGCATAAGTTTTTCTCACATACAGCTTGCAAGATTTCAACGTATTATTTTAATGCTATATATCCTGGAGTTCCTACCACAGATATACATTGCCAGTGTCAGAAGACACATTAACTACAGATTTGACTTACAATTTTAAAGTTTTTTAAAAAAACAGTCATTTCCTTTTCTGGAAAGACTTGGAAAATAATATGAAAGGAAGATCACGTTAGCCAGGATGTTACTTTCTTTTTAATTTCCAAGTTATTTCTAATTTTTTTTTAAATTTCTAATTTAATTCATTGGGCTGTTTCCCCACACCTGCAAGTCAAGTCGAACAAGTAATTATGGTACTGTGAATGACAGAAGGCAATTGAAAGTTTCTCAGATAAGATAAAAGCTACTTCCCTCATGAAAAAGCAGCAGAGCCAATGATTTTGCGGGGTAATTTCTTTTATCTGTCAACACAAATCACAAGTATGTTCCACAAATGTGTATTTATAGATATATTTTATAAGTCAGTCACAGAAACCAGTAGATTTCTAAACAGGGGACAACAAAATGTGGTATTCAAGGCACTAAAGTTACTCAGTTTCTGTGTCAGACTAATATGGAGTCTTAAGTGGTCTGAGGGACATCTGGCATCTTAGGGGTACCACAAAGAGTGCCGCCTGTAAGACTGCACTTTACTGTCTGCCCTCTTCACAGCTCCCCTTGATTCTTTGCTACCAAAATATGAAAGTATCTGCCTAAAATTATTCTGCTCCATTTATAAATACCTCTGGTGTTAAAAATTGAAGCTAGAAAAAGAGGATGTGCATGTACAGACACACTACAATTCTCTTTCTTCATAATTTCCAAAAGTCACTAAGAAAGCAGGGAAAAAACCAAGTATTATTAATGTGGGGTTTTCGGTTTCTCTTTGACATGAAGTAGCTGAGAAAAATGACAAATCTAATCTCCTGCTCTTGCAAGGACTACGTTCTTAGGCAGCATCATACCAAAACTGTCTGTGGTAACTTTCTCCTATGAAGATCTGTAGTGAAAGTGCTACTGTGGTGGAATACTTAAAAACAACCCCTCGTTATACAAAGAAGACTGCAAAAAGTAAAACATGTCCTACCTCTGCCTCATACTTCACACCATCCACAGTGTGCTCAGATCCCTGGCCATCACAGGATCCCCAGTGAATGTGAAACTGCACCAGCCTGTAAACTCCATCCAGCGCTCCTCCTTGCAGCACTGCAAAGAAAAGAACCTTTATTTAGCAACTCACTGAACTTCTGTTATCAAGTCTCCCTTTGAACTGAAACAGCTATCTCAAGTCTTTTACATGATTCACAGTTCACTGCATGCTGCCATGCTACTCCAGATCATCCTCAATGGTACATTACTGCAATACACCAGAATCGATAATAAATGCATAAAAACATAAGTGACTTTACAGTGAGCATCTCATCAGCAATTTAACAGGCATGCTAGTAGTACAAGTGATGAGTAAAGATGTAACTTTTCTGTCACCAAATAGATTAAAAAAGCCTTTTGTAAGAGGCCCACATAGAATCATTCTAAGGAAGTACATTTAAAGACTGAATCATCTTCCTTGTACTAATGTACTCTGTCTTTTCATTTTAGACATTCATCCATTTAGGCCTTAATCCTGCAAATCCTGTGGCAGATTGGATTGAGTAAAATGTTTTTGGTTCCAATTTAAACCTGAACACCTGTTAGCCATGGGTTAGCTTTGTTGCAGCAAGGTAAAGCACTAGGCATAGGACAAGACAGTGCAGAGATGTGAATTCAAATCTCTTATCCTTCCCACTGCGGTAAAAATGTCAATGCCTACACTGAGATTTTTTTAAAACATGGATTGGACACAAATTGTTTATTTATGCTCTCCATTATCTGGCACTAGTGCTATGGGACTGCTCTAGTGAAGTTTGCAGCCACACTTTGAATTATACAAGAGCAAGCTCCCTTATTCTGCTTGTTAGTTTTACCCTTCCACTCCAGCTGTGACCAATCACCATTATGATATGCAGGATCAAGCCCTAGCACTGCAAAATGCTCAGGGCATAGACAATGTCTCCTCCAGTGCAGCATAAAGCACAGAATAATAACAAATAGTTCTATTAAATAGAACTATTTATCTAAGTTTTCAGAGCAAGGTCTCACACCAGTTTATAATTTGGTTGTGTATTTTTTCCTTTTTTTCTCCCCAGGCATCTCAAATCCAAATTCAAAATTAAATCTTTAAACTGTTACGATTTAAAAAATTAAAAAGAAAAGGTAATTTGAAGTGTTAAGTATTTTAAGAGACCAATTTCTCTCTATAAATATATATATATAGAAAAGTGACAGAAGAGTGTTGACATCAGATATTGCATGTAAGTGTGCTCTGTGTATGTGCTACAAAATGATTCTGTGGAGTAAAGTCATCAATTAGTCTAGACATTAGCACAATACGTGCATATGTGAAAACATACATCAAATGCTGATTGGAAAAGATGGCTGCATGTTCAGGTTTGAAAAAGTCCCATTATATACAAGCATGGACAACACCAGCCATGGATATAAACAATAAGGTGAAAAGGATTTCACTAAAAAATTGCAATACATGAAAATGAAATAAGATTTCTTAAAAATCAGTTTCTACCAGTGTCCCCTATGCATGCAAAATTTGGGTTCAATGGACCAATCTAGCATTTGCCTAGGGCTCCTTTGGATAAATATATTTAGAAGTCTCCCAAAACGTATTTTTATTTGAAAAACACAAATAGATGTTCCACTGCAATGCATGTAATTTCCAATACTGTAGCCAACAGACCAGGACTTGTCCTACCTATTTCTAAGATATGTGATGCAAAGAAGAATGGCTACTTAAAGTAATCAAATAGGAACATATCTTATTATACTTTTACATTTCTGCATGGGCTAGTTACCAAGAAGCATAAATGTTTCAAGCACAGGACTACAAATCTGAGTACTTTTTTCAGAATAGCAGCTGTAAAAAGGCATTAGTTCCTTCTGAAAATGAAGCAACTGGTTGCTGTGTCTTTACAGATGCAAAATCGTTTAATGCATACAATATCACGTTTCATTTTACAGTGATGGCATGGAGTTGCAATGTTTCAGTTCCTTTGGCTCATGGTCTTGCTGGTCATTGCAGGTACAAATGGACTGAGGTTCCACCACTCCTTGACTTCAGAAAGCACTAGCACAGTACAGGTTAATCTGCCATTATTAATCAATGGAAAGCATGCTGAAAAGCAGAACCATGCAATGTTCTTCAGTTCATTTGCAGTGTTATTTCTCTACACAAAGTTTGCTATAGTCTCAAAACCCCAAAAGATGCAGAAAAACCTCTGCAGTTTTTGCTTACTTTTCTCATTCTGTGGTTCTCAAATCCAGCACTAGCTTATTTTGACTCACAGCAGAGCATTAAAGAAAGTAATAATTAGATTAGTGTTAATGAATACAAATTCAGCAGGCTTAATTACAGAATGGCCCTCTTGTTCTAGCCTACATTAGGCAGTTATTTTTAATATTTCTCAGCCTTTCAAAGAAAGTAAAAACTAAACTTAAAAGGCAAAGTACGAACGATAGAACTGCTTTTTTCTTCAGAACAAGCTTTTTAAACCATGAATAAATGCTACGAGCTTTTCCAATATAAAAGTTCAGAGAATCAGAAGAACATTCTTCTTCCAGCAACTTCCCTGTCTTTGTTCCATGTGACAGGAATATCAACTCCAGGCTATGTTCAGAAGAAGTCTAACCTTTCCATCCCTTTTTTTAAAAAGAATGGAAAGTTCTGATCCATATTTGAGCATTTCATCAATAGCTCCCTTACTTTTGAAATCAGTATCAGTGAAAACCATCCTGAAAATACATATGTAGCTGTGATCCTTTCTGTTTTATAGCACAACTTCAGGTGCAACACTGTGTGAAGACAGCACAAGATGAGCTGAAAAAAACATTCTTTTCTCACACATTCCATCTACTCAAGACAGTTTACATCATAAACTGGTCTTGTGTTACAGCCCAAGAGGTGACAGTTTGACACTGCCCTTTCTTCTTTTCACTATTAGATACTCATTAAACAAATTCGGAGCTACTTTCCTTAGATTAAGAAATGGTAATGGTTTTCCATTACCATACTGTCTTCTACCCTTTACTGGAAGAGTTACTAGTAACATCCAGTAATTATATTTCACTCTTAAATGATCTCATAACATGGTCTAAATTAAGTGAATATAAGTATTAGCAGCACTAATTTGGGAGGTCAAATAACCACACAAACTCTTCCATTTATGTGACTTATACCAACTGTGGGATTTCTTGGATATAGAAGATGAAGTTGATTTCACTCCATTATACTTCCTTGGGATTTTTGAAAACACACAAAAATCAAACCGTGTTTTGCTGCATCTGGTACAGCTGTTTACCGAGGCTACACACCTTCACTGTTCTATTTAAAGGCAAGTCAGTGAGCAGCTATCCTTCCAATGTAAACCAGAACAACCTTGTAAAGAAATACTGTGGACCACTTCATACCTTTTTTTCAGAAAGTGGAAGCATCCACATCTAAATTTTTGCAGGAATACTATGGGAATTACTATTATTTAGTTAACTCCTATGGAATATTCTCTCTATACAGAGTCTTCTGACTAATAAATCTCATCAAGCCAATGACCATGTTGAAGGATTAATCAAAATGGAGGAACTACAAGACTGTTTAATGAGTTAGATTGAATTCCTTCCTGTCATATACATTAGTGCAACAAGAAAAAAAACACTACTGTAAAATTTGTTTATCTGAGAAAATGCAGGATGAGAAGATATTCTATAAATGATGATCACTGACTACAAAGCTTCTTCCAGTAGCTAAAATAATGGTAAATGTCCAGAAGCTCCAAACTTCAAGAATTAATTCTAATTGAGATTCCTCCAAACAAAATCCCAGCAGCAGGCCATTTCAAGCATCTATCTTTGAGAACAGACCTCTCACACACACAATGCTTTAGCACAAAGAAAACTATGATTTTGTATTTTATGTGACATGTAAATAACATTTTAGGTATGTTTATCTAAACATATGCAGAGTACATACATTAGTGTTAATATCTGGTAAACTTTTGTGTATACACAGACATCCCTACAATGGAAAACAGGACTTGAAGAGACAAACCAGATGGAGCATTACTTGAGGCAAGAGTAAAACCTACTTGAGCACCATGTACTATTAATGACATGAAAAAGGCTCTTATGAGGATGCTCAGGAATTAACCTTGTGTTCTTATGCAAGGATGGGCTTCACATCTGACAGTCCTGAGTTCTGTTAGGGGGAGCTGTCATTTCTGTGAAACCTGGAGTACAGAGAGTCACATTTTTTGGGGTATTTCTTTCTTTACGTTATCTCTTTCAGACACTCCTCCAAGTACAGTCTATCATGCAACCAACAAGAGCAAGACAGTATCGAAGCATCTGACTATATGGTTCATATTTGTAGAAAATATCTGTAATGGGTTTCACTATGAGAAAAAAAAAAAAAAAGTGTATCATAAGGAAAAAAAACCAAAACAAACCTACTGCTGACCTTGCTAGAAATTTGGCCTGATAAGGCTACAAGGATGTTCCACAGAGACAGACCAGAATGAAACAGCTGCTAAAACGCAGCAAGTCTGAAGACGTGTATCTGCAGCAGGTCAGTGGTTCCAATTCACCTCAGCTGAACTATTTCATCCAGACTGGGCAGCAGCCAGGAAGACTCTGACCTGCTTCAGGATACAAAGTCATTTAGGTTCTTAACATTCTTTCAAGTCCCTGGGACCAGTAAAGCTTATTTCTCATGTAGTCCCTTAAATTCTTTGAGAATCATAAGATGCTGTATTGAATCTCTGACCAGCCTTCAGCCCTCACATTTCACACTATTTCACACTGACAACAACTTTAAGAACCAAGATGGAAGCACTAAAATTCTCTCACAAGTATCAACTGATTTAATTTCTAATCGTAATACTTAAAAACTAATCCAGTGGCTGCTTACTGTACTGAAAATTTTGTATTTGATAGTGTTCATACTATGCTGAGATCTAATGAAGGACTAACAAATTCAAGGTGTGAGCATTATCTCTAAGTATGCAGCAGTCCCTCATGCCTGTAAGTAAATAAACAAATTATCAGCTGGGACGAGTGGTAATCGTGACATCTGGCACACAGCTTCATTACATCTTAAAAATAAACTTTCCCAAGTGGCCCCAGCTGATAACAGCTGACTAGCTTCTCTTGGTTTTACATTAAAAGCACCTCCAGAGGAAGGATTAGCAAAAAGGAAGTATCCATGATTGTTAAATGCACAATCCAGGTCAAATTTCTGCTCAGAAATTGCATGTTAACATTAAAAAAACAACCCCAAAAAAAAAAAAAAAAAAAAAACCCCAAAAAAAAACCCACCAGCAAACCAACCCCACCCCAGTGTAAATGAAGAAGGGCACTTTTCTGTAAAGAAATGAAGACCTGAAACACGCAGGACTAATCTCATGCCCTCTCATCTTCCCTTCCAATTCCTGGAAGTACTGGAGCTATTCAAGTCACTTGTTTATACAGACTTTGCAGCTTCTGGTGATCCCAGTTCACAGGAAAAGTGACTTAAAAGATCACATGACCTTGAAACCTCTGACTTTTTAGCCAAGCCATGCACAACATTACTTGTGACTTAAGCAGGTGTCTGAATACAGTCCTCTAAGCCTATAATCAATAAGTGCTCTGATTTCTGATTCCAAAGGATCAACACATTCATCACTCAAGCTATAGTGCACTCTGAACCTTCAATCCATGACCCTATACTGATGACATGCAATATTATTCTAGCATGGCTAATATTATATCTTTAGATCTGGGAAACCTAAAAATAGACCAGTAGCAGTGACTTTGATTAAGAGTTGAGCGTTAAAGACAGCAGACCTACATGTTTCTTCTTCATTTACCAGCTGAGGTGGAAGTGTAGAAGAGCAACAGTGGCACTGTTTTCAAAGAAACACACTGCCAACTGAGCAGTGCTAATGTGCTGGCTCCTCAATAACCACTGTAACAAAATAGATTAGTTTATTTACAGTGAGTCATAATTCAAGACAGATTAAGTGTATGCATTAATATTTACAATTACAGAAAGAATCAGACAATATATTACATTACAACTACTGAAAGACCCTCAAGGGGAGCTAGCATCAAGACAAATACAGTGTTTTCATTTTCAAGGTCTTCTCATAATTTTTAAGTTCTACTCTGACAATATTTGCAAAAATGTCAGATTTACTTGGGACACTGACTTGAATTTCAATACTCTTGCTCAGCAGCAAGGAGAAGGAAACAATTAAGAGACTTACCCACAAGCATAAATTACCAGCACATTTTGTAAAGCCTCTAGAGTTTTACACTATAGTTGCAATTCACTTCTGTCAGGATCTACAGCTAAAATATGGTATTTTAATATTCTTGTTATAGAATAAATTCATGGCTGATTGACTTGTTTCTTTTGTAAGCTCATCACACGCTTGATCAGAAAATACAGAATACTTAGTCTACTGTTGTGAACATGTCCCACCTGAATTTCAGAATTTAGATAAATCCTCAAACTTTTTACTGGGAAAACTGACACAGAGAACACACTTCATATATGTTACAAAATCCTTCAGGCTCTTGAGGGGTTTTTGAGCAGACCCACGTCCTGTGGTTTTACAGCTCTGAGAAGTCAGCGTTTACTTTTAAAGTGAGGGAAATGATATGCAAGTCCTTTCAAAAGATTAGAATATGCAGTGTTTAATATGATAAAAGAAGCACCCTTAATGACACTCCTTTTCTGTAAAATTCCTGGGTTATAGTAACACACCTTATTGTAAGAATTATCACCACTTGCTTTACTCAGACATGTAAGGTCTGGTTCCACCACAAAAGTGGATAAATATGAATTCAATATTCCTAGTTACACTTTTATCATAATGACTTTTTGCTGTCAAAATGAAGAAAAAATTCTTAGAATTAAAGAATTTTAAAGATAAATGATTAAAAATACTTAATGTTCCATACTATTAAAAGACAGCGGACATGAAAATTAAGAAAGCAACTGCAAGAACTGAAGGCAAAGACTAAGTAACAACTGAATGGGGAAGTTCACAGTTCATTTTCGACATACAAACCCAAGAAAGCATTCCAAAAGGCTGCAAGGATACAAAATAGAAAATACTATTTTATGCAAGGGAAAGCCATGGAATTTTTCCAGACAAAAAATGTTCATTACTGTGTCAAAGCTGTCCTGTAAATATCCTTTCCATACACCACTTCTACCAATTTGCAACTGCAAAATATGAAGGGGATTCACTTTGGGAATTAACAGAACCTTTGCAAGTATATTTTCGAGTGTAACAGCTGTCACACAAACCAAGACAGTTGCTACAGGAACTGAAATTAAAGATTTGGAGGTAATTGCTTAGGAAGAGCATTTTTCTAAGCATTATTAGTAGCATCTAGGCATACCTAAAAAAATTATCATGAAAGCAAAACAATGGTTCTAAAGCTATTACAAAAAATAAATACAATTTCTCTGTTAGAAATTCATTGTATGATAAAACTGTATAGATCATAAGCATAATTACAATCTGAATCAAAAGTTATGTCTTTAAAGCTCCACAGATTAATATAAAGAAATCTTCTGAAAGCAAAGAAGAAAACATTTTCTTCTGTGCAGTTACATCAGTCACAAAAATTACACAAAAGGTTATTTTTGTTGAAAAAGCTCAACTTTTATTTTACTTTCTTACTCAAAGTAATACAGATATAATTTTAAGGAATCCCAGTTTTTCTTTTTGTTTTTCACAGACATGGGCAGAAGCTCCATAGACTTTCCTGATGCATACATGTAACAAATACACATTCTGCAGGAAAAATTTTGATAAGTCTTATATCTACTTGCTCTCAACTGTGATCTACATTATCTGCATTACATATTTTCTGAATCAAAGAAGTAACAGGTTCCTTCAGAGAGTTTTATCCAAACATGCATTTTAGCTTTCTTACCTATTTTTATTATGCTATTACTACCTATTTGGGTTTGTTGTTTTTTTTTGCAAGAACTCATTTTGTATACTTAGAAGAGCAGCAGTGATCAAATAGACACTAAGACCTAGAACTGCCGTTCAGTTTGCTTCAGTGTCATTAGTTATGAGACTGACAGTTCTTAATGAAATAGATCTACTTTGCGTGCAGTTACACATCTTGAGGATTACTCACAAACAATGATCTTATTACTTCATTTTGCACCTACTACTACAGATAATTCATTACCACATACGGGACAGCTCACAGAAACAAGCAATACAGGCTGTGGGAAGTATTTACAGGATATTATTCCATTGTCTTCTGTAAAACATACCAGCACATCACATAACCTCACATAGCTTCTCCCTGTGATTGTTGTGTGATGTCTAACCAAGAACTGGGTATGCTGAATCAAATTCAGAATCAAGTAGATCCAAGTCAAAGACAGCTCTATTTCGTGTAAGGAAAGTAGGTTACCTAGTTAACCGCATACAAATGAAGCCATTAAGTGTGCTGCCAGGTAGATTCTGTGCACTGTAAATTCCAGTAGGAAGTCTAGTAGTGAATGATCCACCCTTACCTATTTCACAGAAATCCGCTTGGTGGTTTTTGTTTCTAAAGAATAATAATTTTTTGATTCACTAATAGAGATACTGAGAATGTTTCTACTTGCATCTCCTATCCTCCCACTCTGAAAGCTGTGTCACTGCATATTTGTCAAAGGATCCCTGTCACAGATGTTCTGGTTCTGCACTGACTTCTCACAAAAGCATTCTTCCTACAGACATTTCTTTAAATTATTTTATGTTACTGCCATTTTTTCCTTACCACCTGATTTTCACAGTTCTTTCTAGACTTGGGTAGACACAAAGTGAACACAATAGTTTTTCACACTGTGGAGACCTAAACCTGATTCCTTTGGGCTCAATGACAGCAGGATGGCAGCAAGAGCAGACTTGCATGTATCTGGTTAGAAAAGAAAACCTTTATTTTGTACTCTGGATCATTTACCACATTCTCCATGACACTGTAAAATTGAACACAATGCAGCTCCTTTAGCTTCCCAGTGTTTCAGAAAAATAAACAGAGGTCAGAATACCTTTTTCTTCTTTTTAAAGCCATACAGATATTAACATTGATGCTTTTTGTAAAGTATATATGGACCTATATGTATTTATACAACTGTTAACACTTATATCTGACCACTTAATATTGTTCAGCACAAAGACTATAGTTAAAATACAAAGTCAAATTCTTGGAGCACTGCTGAATGTCTGTTATGCTGAGAGTCTGTTATCTTGCTGTATTACATTAATTACAAACACCTTGTATTAGCAGGCACAGATCATTTGGTTTCAGCACCATTCCCTAAATGACATGGCCAACAAAACACTTAGGAAAAACAGGACACTTGCTCAAGCAAGTTAAATCTGGCAGTGTCTAGAGAAGGCAGTGACTTACAACAGGATTGGTATTGTTGTCCAAATTAAAAATAAAGGCACATTCATTGTGGGTGGGTGATGATGTCTACAAACACAGTCAAATGAAAAACTACAATCAAAGCCAACATACAGAACCCTTGTTGCAAGGACAGTTTGGATTCAGTCTGCCCATCAGAAAGGCCATTCCCTTCCGTAAGGATTACTAAGGGTTTGCAGGATTCAGTGATTAATTTCACCACAGAGCACAGTGAACAGCAAGACACTGTGGACCGACTGCCTGCTAGCAAACTTTGTAGGAATGTGTCAGATACTTAATCTAGAGAGCCCACAGCATAAAGAAATACCAGGGATAATGCTTTTTTGAATCACAAAAAAACAAAGAGGTATTTTCTAATCATTCCTGTTTCTGTACTAACCTGGGAGCATACTGGCTTCAGAAATATGAAATAATATTTTGATAACCAAAGAAACTATTTCCGAACTATTTCCATTTCAAGTTGTTAACTGTACTTCTTTCCTATTCTAAGGCCATTTCTTTCTTACAATATACTTTGCCTCTTCTTTTAACTATTTGATCAGTAGCTTATGATAAACTATGCCTGAAATTATTCCTGTCAAATACTTTCAAATTTCTTTCTTTCCACAGCCAAGCCCCTTATCCAGAGCCTTCTGATTTATACAAAAATAAACCAATTCACTGCACTCGAGTTTAGCTGCCTAGATAGCCTTAGTTTTTTTCTAATGGGATCCAAGTTTTCTGTTTGCTGAACATCTCACAGAAACCAGAACATTTTGGTATGTTTTCATATTTAAAAAACCTTTTGGATTTACTATGCACTTTAGTAGGAGTGTTAGTAGCAATTTCTCCCATTCCCCTCCTGCTCACGAAGATGAGGTCTTACCTGACTTGTCGGAAGAATCATCAAACTCCACGTTGAAGGAGTGTCCGTTGTTGACGATGTTTCTGGCGGTGCTGGCATCATAACTGAAGCTAAGAGGCTTCAGAGAGGAGTCGTACTTGACGGACTTGCGGCAGATGTCAATTGGGGACTGGCGCTCTCCATTGGCGATGGGAAAGTGCTCATGCCAGTGAGCTGGTCCTGCAAGACAGCGGAAAGCAAGTCAGCGGGAAAAGACACAAAGTTCGGGGGATATAAGCGATAGCCCTCCTTCTGGAAATACAGACGTTCGAACACCAGCATCAGCCTTTAACTGCGTACCACTTGTGTGGGCTGGCGGCAGCGGGCAGCACAGGCGAGCGGAGATCCCACCTGGGCACCGAGGCACCCGGCAGCCCCAAAGCCTCGGCGGCTGAGGCGAGGGTCGTACCGGGGAGTCCTCGGGACCACCCCGTCCTGTGGAGTAGCGCCCGTCGTTCTCTTCCCGAAGTACAGGAATGTCAGCGGGGAAGCAGGAGATGCTCCGGCACAGCGTGCGGAGCGGCGGACAGGCTGCCCGGGCGCAGGTGCATTTCAAGGTTACGAGAAAAAAAGCGCCACCGAGCTCATTGCCGCTCCGGGCAAGGGTTCCGCGGGGCAGCAGCGGGCACGTCCCGGGCGCGGTTCCCGGGGAGCTGCCGGCAGGTGTCCTGCACTGCCGGGCACTCACCGTCGTGGCTGCCGTATCCCCAGTGGTGGGACATGGTGCACAGCCCTGCTCTGCCGGTGGAGGATGTCACAGCGCCGTGGCCCCAGCACGCTCTCAGGGGCTTTTATAGGCTCCCGCCAACTCCATGCCCTTCTCTGCGGCCGGAGGAGGGGTGGGGAGTGAGGGGGAGGGCGGAGGGAGACTTCGCTGGGGGCGGAGAGAGCGGTCCCTTATAATCCGCGATCGGCCGCGGAGCCGCGGCGGGCCCGGCGAAGAGCGCCCCCAGCAGCCGGGCGGGCGGCGCCGGGCGGTCCGGCGCGGCCGCAGGCGGGGCGGGGGTGCCGGGCCGCCCTTCTTCCGCGCTGCAGCCCTCTTTCCGCGCATCGCGCACCTGCGGGCGCCGTGCCGTGCCGTGCCGCGCCGCGCTGCGCGGGCGGTGCGGGGCGCCGTGACCTTGGGAGGTGCCGGCGGCCGGGCCGAGCAGCGCGCCGGGACCGGTGCGGGGCGGGCGGCGGGCGCGAGAGCGCGGTGTGAGGGAGCGCGCGGGCGGCCGCGTGCCCCTGTGTGTGGGGCTCTGTGTGCGTACGTGCGGGTGCGCGGCGCGGCAGGGCGGGCGGGTGCTGCTCCCTGCCGGGAGCGCAGGGAAAGGAGGGAGGAGGGCAGCACGGCAGGGCACTTCAGCCGTGCCGGAGGGTCCTGCAGGCAGGGTTTGTCACAGGTTTTGGACGCGGAGATCGGCGGAGTTGTGGAGAGGAGCTGTGATGGGGCTTCAGAACGGGGACGTCACCGCTTATTACTCCGTAGTGCGTTTTTCCTGCTCGCCTCCGGAGAAGCTGCAGGTCGAGCTGCGCTTACGTGTAATTTTTACCATTGAGGCATTACACACTTAACTCTGAGTGCGGCTGAGCTACCGCTCTCGAGGCTGGATTAGCGAGAACAAAACTGTGCAATACATATTTTAGATGTTTTCCTATTGCGCAACGCTCCCGTGTTCTGTGGCAGGACAGGAGGGATCGGACCTTGGCAGCCCTTCAGCGGCGGCTCCGTTCCGTGTCGTGCCGGCTTCCCTCGGCCCGGCGCTGTGGTGGGGCGGGCTGACCCCGAGGCGCAGCTCCTACCCGAGCGCGCTTGCAGATGGTCCTGTTTGAAGGCTTTTCTGTGCGTATCTTGCTCTGAGCAGTTTTCGGTATGGAAATGGCATTGTAACTTAACCCCATTTTCTTCTTAAGATGGTTCATTCAAATCTGGTTTTAATATTGTTCTGTTGTGATTTAACCACAGGGGTCTAGGTTCTGTTTTCGGCGAGGTCATTGTAAATCTAGCATAATAACACCAGAATGACTTCATCATTTACATTCAGCATTGTAAAATCTGTCTCTTTTGTTTGTATTTGTAAGAGGAGGGAGAAAAGTCTATTTGTGTAATGGGTACTATTGGTGACAAGCAAACGTAACCAGCTGGAAATTGCTTTGAAAACTTACAGGCGTTTCTCAGACCCTTTCAAATATAAACAGAAAATATTTAAAGCTTATTAGTGATTAACACAGTGTGTGTTCTCACATTTGCATGCTTCAATATGGTTTAGTGACCGCAAAATGGAAGTGTGATGGCAAAACGGTATACACAGAAGTTATTTAGAAATGGCTGTGGCGTGTGATGTAGAACAACAAATGGAAATGCATGTTACACATTTATTAGTCATTCCTTGTTTGCTCATTATAGATACTTTGAATCAATCACTTTCAAATATGCCAGTCGTGCTATCCAGTATATCAACAGTCAGTAAATGTAGAGATACACAAATCCATATAGGTGAGAACCCTTGAAGAACAAATCAAAATACATCCCTTTATGTTGTAAGAAGGAATAAGATTTTGGTACCTTTCAGAAGGTTTCCTTCCATTCAGTTTTACTATTGAAAAAATCCATTCAGCCTGAGTCTTCTCTACTCTCACAAGTCAAGTTTCCACTGACACATTAAACATGACACAATGTTTGGCATGGTAGACTTCCTAAAAGATCTTACAGTTCTTACCAGGGAAATAAAGTCAGTCACCAGCATCACCAAGGGACTGGGATTTTTAATTACTTTAATCTTAGTTTTCTTATCAGTAGATATGTGGTGCATGCTAAGCGCAGAGACATACATCCACAAATAGAAAGTCCAGTGCTCTTAAAATCAAATACTTATTTTCCTTGATTGTTCAGCAGTACTTGCAGGCTTGAGCCCATGTCAAGGGACTAATGAGAGCCTGGCATTGACTTGGGCGTGTTGATTGCAGCCTTTTTCTTTTCTGTCTCTCATCTGCATCAAACTCATAATCTGTGACAGTGGTTTTATGGCAGAATTCAGTGCCTCAGGCATAGCCATAAGCTAGCCTTGAGAGGAAGGCAGATACTAGAAATGGTACAATCAGTAACACTGTGCATGGGTGAAGCTGCAAGGCATGTTAGCAGCAATAAAAGGACACAAAACACATCAGCTCAGTGCCTGCAGAAGTTCAGGCCTCTCACAGAAATCCAAACTGTGCTCCATAAGGCTGCTCCTCTCTGCCACAGTTGTGATGAAGTCAGTAGAATGACACACAGCAGTGAGGCCTACTTGCATATACAGAATGTGTAGGAGCAGCTCCTAAAGCACATATTCACAAATCCTGTGGCAACAGAGGCATTATAAATTTCAAACAATACAAATACAGGGAACAGATTAGATAGTTACTGTAGCCATTTGATTACTTACTATTGACATTAACATTTACATTAACAGTGTAATTTTGTCTCCCTCTTCTGTTGCTACCAGTACCACATACTGTGAAGGTTTATAGAAACTAATAAAACCAGATGCTATTCTTCAACTCTCCTCAATGTTTTAGAGAAAGATCACATCTGAATGTGGTAAACAAACTGGTGTTTCCTGATTTGATGGTACTTTGGAATCAAATACAAATAGGAGGAGCATCAATAACTTCAGTAAGTGCAAACTCTTCACTCACTCAGATACCTCCATGTTTATGGTGGTCATTTTTGGGCAAAGGACAGTACAAAGCCATACATGACTTGGGCCCCACTTGAATTGTGTTTTGAAGTTTTACATGTCACAGAACAGTTGACTCTGTGCATAGGAAGGACACATCCTGTTTGTGTTTGTTTTATGAAATCTTCTTAAATGTATTTTTACTGTGATTATTACTATTTGTGAAGCACAGGAAATGGCAGTACAGATGGAAAATGGCACAGATTCTTCTGTATCAAAAGTCTTTTTTTCCTTAGTAAATTACCAGATTCTAGTAGTATTCTGGCTGTAGCAGTGATGACATCGCACACAGGCTTTAACCTGCCAGACATTTTCAGCAGAAGTGCATTCAATGATTATGTTGTAAATCTACCTTTTAATCTTTATGGTAGATTTTAAAATCTGAAAATCTATTTGAAATATTTTTTTAACATTAACAGTCATTTTACTGTTCAGTGCTGAGCAAGATGCAGAAGAACCTTGGAGTGTTCTGATTCATTCTAGCAATTCTGTGAAAGTAAATGCAGTTAAGAAAATGAAAGTAATTTTTGGTCCTTGGGTTAGAGTCCTTTCTTGTATTATAAAAACGATGGTTTACCACTAATTTCTAATGAGAGACTAATGCAAGTACTAGCAGGCCAAGCTTTGTGACATGTCAGTGCAGTGGAAAAAGTCTGCCTGTCTTGCTGAGTTCTAACTTGCTGATACAAGCCACTTTAATGCATTTTGAAATATACATATACACTTTGAAAGATACCGTATTTAAGTAATCTCTGCTGTTAAAATGAACAAGCTTGACTACATGAAAAAAAACTTCAGTTCCCAGACAAAAGCTATTTGTTATGATTCAGTGAAATTACATCCACTTGATAAAGCCCCGTGCAGTGTAAAAATTAATGTCAATAAGGACATTTTAGTTAAGTGCTGCATCTTGAGGGAAATCTCTGTATGTACCTACTCATACCAGGCTAATGAATTGGTTCACTAGCTTCCATGATGTTTTGAACTGTCTGACAACCTGGTCTTTAGGTGTCTGATCTTTACGATTTCAGGTGCTATTTCCTTGTTCATGTGATAGTGTGCCTTCCTTCTCACACACAACTGTGTCCGTGGTCATCATCCTGACTTCTCACTATGTAACTTCCTGCAAATACACTCCCTTAAGTTTTGAAAACCTCTGCTTCCTGTAGTTGGCATTGCACCATGTGGTAAACTTATATCAACTCCCGCTGGAAGTCTATTACCAGGATGTACATGAGCGTATTGCAAGGCAACAGCAGCAGCAGCTCAGCAGTCTGACACAGTACAGCATTGCACATGCAAAGGATTTAAAACTGGTTTATAAAATAAAGACACCAGCTTCCAGCTGGTCATGGGGAAGTCACTTACTCTTCCTCTGTAAGAGGTGCGAGCACTATTTGGAAGACAGAAGAGATAACCCTAGAGTGCTTGCCCACCAAGATCAAGCAAGTTACAGATTCTTCTTCTAAAAAGTAACCAAAAGGTACTTGCTTCTGAGATGCTCAGTAAATTCGGGAACCAAAGTTACATTTGGCTAGAAGATAAAAAATCTTTTCTGTCCTGGTACACTGATGAAAATCAAGGCTTTCCTCTGCTGTAGTCACAAATAGTTGATGTAGCACATACACATATTTGGAATCACGAAATATTACAGCTTTAGGAACGTTAAAATGAGAGCAGCATGAGTGAGAAGGGCATTCTCAAAGACGGACCAGAGTTCCAAAGTAAACTTTTGTATCTTTCCAAATACAAAAGAATAGGTAGGAAATCAATTTATGAAACTGAACTAAAGAAGAGAGAAATGGAAACAGGAGTACCTAATTATACATGTGTCATGGTAATTATACATGTGTCTATTACAACATGCTAAGAGACAGCTATTAACCTAATCTCTTAAGTACAGCTGAAGGAAATAACAGAAAATAGATTTTAAGAAAATTTGGTGTTTACCTTGGTGTCAACTATTAACATACAAATGTTCAAATACATAATTGTATGTACCTCAGTAATTCTGTTAGGTTCTCTGATGAGTTATTAAGGTCATCTGTCCTGCTAAATGTAGATCAATTAAATAACCTGAACTTAAAAATCCAACCAAAATCAAATAGCCATATCACCTTCACCTTCATTGCAGATAAAAATGTACAACTTAGGAAGAAATGAGATTTGATCTTCTGTGACAACTTCCTAATTTCAAATTAAATAAAATAAACAAAAACACACACTCTGAGGTATTCTATTTTTGTTACTAGAGACCACACCATACTCTGCTTTTGTTTGCTGAATGTGTAAAGTGAAGTCACTGAAAATAGTATTCAACCAGATACCCCTGTGATGGGCATTGTAAGATTTATTTAACATGAGATCCTCTTTGAACAGAGGAATGCTGCTTCTCAGGGTACAAGGGAATGGTGACAAGCTCCTCTTTTACCCTTTGAGTGAACTTCCTACTCCAACTACAGACAGTGTCATGAAAATGCTCAGGGGTTGAAAAAAGCAGTGCTAAGCACACAGAAGAACTATGAGCTCTGAGCAAAGCAGTGACCAAGGAGAGCTTACACAGGAGCTCTCAGTTGCCCCCAGGATGGGAGTTAGATGGTGGCTGAGCACCAATGACTGCACTGTGCAAAGCTTCCAAGAATGTCACAAGAGAATAAATATTGATTTTTTAAAATTGTTTTTCTTTTTAGTTTCTCTTACTAAAGTTTCACATCCAATAGAGCAGGAAATAGCAGAGCAAACCGTCTTAGTAACAAAAGGCATTCACCTAGCTTTGCCCAAAAGACTTTCATCTGAACCTGTGCCTTTTGCCATCAATGGCTGTAAAGAAGGAGGATGGATACAAACCCTAACCTTTGATCCAAAGCCTATACCTGAGGCTTCTGGTTCTAATGAAATACTGCAGATTGAACTGGACTATCCTAGTAGCTGTGTGCATCTGTCACTGAATTGGAGGTAGCTTAAAAGCAGCAATGAAACCTGCCAAGGTTTGCAAATAGTAAATCGGTGAAATAGTCACATAATGCATACCTCTTTTTGGTTCCTGTAGTTGAGTTTTATTTTGACAAAGTATCTGTTGGTTTGTTTATGTTTCTGTCTAGGAAAACCTACAGTATGATACTGAGAAATCTATTTTGCTATGTATTTCTATGTCAAGCTGCCACTAAATTAAAGGTTCTGCATTCTCTGTGAAATTCTGTGATATGCTGAGATACTGGGCAAAGGACCTTCAGATTTTCTGGGGTTAAGTATAATTCTGAATTGTAACAACCTTGTGTCTCAGAACTAATGTTTCTTTCTCTACACTATTAACTGCTCACTCATTCTTTTCTGGGTAAAAAATTAACATTATTGTCTTACTTGTGTCAGCATTAGATGCCTTACTCAGTGATAAGGAAACAACCTTGTGACTTCCAAAGGAATGCTTTGGAACTTTTGCTGTTCTTATATGCATATACTGATTTTTAGACTTTAAAGGTTACAGAAACCAACAGGAAGTTGGAAGTAGTACACTTCGTAGGCTGGTTTTGTTTACATTTCTTCTCATCCCCTTTATCTTCCTTTATCCTATTCCAGCGACATACTAGAAATGCACACATATGCGCAAAGAAATATTTTTTCCAATTTTTTCATGATTCCAGTGCTAGACGTTTTAAACTTTGTTTTAGGGAGGAGAGAGCTATACTGCATTCAGCAGTGATGAACAGTAACTTCATTCATGAAAAATGAAAATATACACACCTGCTTTATTTTTAGTTGTTTTTTTTTTTTTTTTTTTGTAAGATGCTTCTGTATCTGGCATTGGAAAATTTGGTATTGGAAAATCTGGCAGTAAAATGTTGTTGATTTAAAAATAAATTCTGTTCACAGAAATTGAAAGAGGAAAGCTCATTACGGGTACTATGTATGGTTAAGGCTTTGTATTTACTCAGCCAAGGTTTAAGCCCAAATTGGTGGGTTTAAACAGCTTAGTACAACAGCTGCTATCCATCTCACAAAGTTCAAATCAGTTCAACCTTTTCACTGGCATATGCAATCAAAGCAAAATGTAAAGCCAGCCTTGTGGCTAAACTGCTTCCAGCACTGAAAAAATAAAGAAATGGTTCTTTCATGGTAGTTTTCTGAATGTTGACCCATGGAGTTGCTGATACTTTCCTCACTCCTTTACACAAGGTACTGAGATAACTATTTCAAATATGTTATCTTGCAAACAGTTTAAACTGGGGATAATACTTCATCTCCTACTCATGTCAGAGCTTGACCCCAGAATGTCCTCTCCAGATTAAGGCCTGAGGTAGTGTGAAAAGGAAAAGCAGTAGAGAGCTGGCTGAACCAGTTTTTAGTCAGAAAGTCATTGAAAAATTCAGCCCCTGTCAGTGGATAACACCACTGGTTATCCCAGCCACGTTTAATGCTTTGTGTTGGAATGGATATTGTCTGGTCTCCACTCTCTTCCTTTCTCTGAAAATCTTCTACGAGCTTTTCCATCCTAGAGCGGATTTCATGAAATATCTCTTCTACTTGCTTAGGGGGCAGCTACCTTGCAAGCAACCAGGCTAACTGAAAATATTTGTGTCACCCTGCAACATTCCCCACAAATTATTAAAACACATCAGTGACAGAACTTAGCTTTGCCATAGATTTTTTTTGACAAGATGGCTTTAGGTAAAGTGAAATTGGCTAGCTGCTGCTATTAGAGGAAATGATAACTGTTTTCAGAAACAAGCAGTGGGGTGACAGTATTTTCAAAAAGCATAGGACAATCTAGAAAAAATAACAGTTCACGTTTTTATGGTTTTAGCATTTTAAGAGGCTTACTCTGGGCATGTGGATTAGCACCCATTAAAAATAAAGATTATTGTTAGAAGCTCATCAGAGTTTTAGACACTTTACAAAGTCATGGATTGTAAATGCTTCTATAGAGTTCCTTTTGTTCTTCATATCTGTCCAAGCTATATGTCTTTCTTTTTCAAAAGAAGTAGGAAGTGGAGGAAAATTAAAAATCCAAATTCATGTCTACTTTACAGCTACAGGAAGACCTTACTTGCAGGTGGAATGCAGGACTTGATCTTCAACAAGAATGACTAGAAAATAGATGCTTTGAATTTGGATTGCTGTAAACTAATCAAAATTTAAATTGAATACTTCTAATTTATCACATTCGGATTTATTGCATAGCTCACAAAATTGACTTTTCTACTCAGAAAGCAAAGTTCAGTAACTACTATTTTCATATTTCCTCATTTTTCGTTGTGTTTCTCGCATGCAACTCCGAAAACTTCTTTCCAGTAAGCATTAGCATTAGTCAGCCTTAAGGATTCTGACTGGATTAGTATTTTCCCAGGACTGATATACAACACAAAACTGGTTTGATTATACAGCTCATTGTAAAAAGCTTTTCAAAATGTACAAATAACTGTACACTGTGTACCAAATTGTCTGCTATTACAGGTACCACCTCTTTTACATCAAAGCATTGCAGAAATTATGTTTGCCTTTAAATTCTAAATAGCATTCTATATTGGACTGGCAGCAGGATGTAACCTATTTCCCACACTTGTATTGAGCTGAATATTCTTCAAAGAATGGAAATCAAACTGAATTTAGACATAGAAATTAATTACATCTTATTGCCAGAGTTTAGAGGAGAAAGAGTTGCTTACAAAAGCTGATTTTACCAAGAACATGATTTTGGTAGTCATGATTTTGTCTGTCAGCAATTCCCTGGGAAACAGGCTTGGCTGACCAGTTAAACTATGTATGTGGCTTTGTCAGAATGCACAGCTGACATTTTTTGAATAAGTTTAATTTTAACATGCAAATTTTGGGTTACAAAAATGGTGAAAACCTCTAAATAATAACTTCACAGGAGTGGAGACACTTAGCACAGTGATGTATTGACCCAGAAAAAGATCCATGATGGTGCTGTATAAGCTGTTATAGCTCTTTCAGTGTCAGTGATGTCCTGCAGTTGCCAGTGCTGGGAGCAAATCCTGTAGAAAAGTATGCAGGCAGAAGGGTGGTAATGTGAGGATAAAGCTGTGTACAGCCAGCCTAGAATACAGGGTGCTGTAAAAAAAATTCATAAAAAGGCAACAGCGCTCTTCTGTGCTTGTACAGATAACTCGCAACTGGGAATTAAGATTACTAGGTAAACTTCTAAAAATTGTGTGTTTTCCTGAAAGACATCACATGCTGTGTCTGCTTAATACTTGTTTCTTTTCCTGTGGTCGAAACCAAGCATTATTGCAGTCAGTTACAGCTACCATCTGAAACTTCTGTGCACAGAGGAAAAAATTATGGAACCTTCTTCCAGAATGCAAAGTAACGCTGAAGGGCAACTGCCATAGCTGCTGTGCTGAATAAAAATAGCTAGTGAGGTTGACTGTGCAAAGTCAGAGAGATTGTGCTTTATTTGAAGAAATAGCGCAGATGAGGCTTGTCATTTCATACAGGGATGGTTTGACAGTATGAAGTGAAAGCATCCCAGCTGATTTGCCAGCAGTAATAAGGCCAGTCAGCTTCTGTTTGGAAAGGAAACATGTATTTCTCAGACTTGTTATCTTAGTCAGACATACCTGCTGACAAACTGGATTAAAGGCCGTTTGTCACTGAATCTAGATCAAGTTGTATGACATAAAAGACTACTGTGGTAGAGCATCAGTGTTAACAGTATTCATACTCTGCCAATTCTTATTTTGCGAAATCAAAAAGCAGTTTTCAGGCAAACAATAGGAATTTTTTTATAGCATTTATCACCATAGAAAGACAGGAAAAGGAAGAAGTAAAACTTAAGGCATTTACATTGCTTCAATGAGTTTATTAAAACCTCTGATGCAATCAGAAACCCAGACTTTCAAGATTCCTGGAAAGTCTCTCCTGGCCTAGAGCAGTTCTTAATTTTGAAGTATCTCCATGATGAGATGTAAGGTAGAATAAAGGTCAATCAAGCCCTTTTAAGCACTTTGTTGTTATAAGGAACATTAAAACAGGATGCATCTTGAAGCACATCCTGCTTGTCTTGCTTAGGCCATGAGGCACAATGATCTGTAACCTCCAAAAAGGGTTCTCAGACTCAATTTAGACTACAAAAGTCAGTGTTTTTTCATTCACCTTTGCAGAGGGATTAATAAGATCTGTTCATGCTAATGATTTACTTACTGAACACCTCTGAATAAATTGCTAAGGCTGTTTATGAGAAAGCTCTGGAAAAAAACGTAACTTTCATTTTGTATCTATCAATAGAACCAAGTTTTAAGTCATTAATGAGTTTGCCTAATTTAGAACCACCTTGTCATTGGAGACACACAAATGATCTCCTAAAAAAGGAAAGAATCATAATTTATGATGAATTTTCACGGTAACTATATGGTCAACACAGGATCAAGCTCTCTGCTAAAGTAAATCTGTACCAAGCTCTTGTACCTTACCTCTCTGCCAGACAAGTACAAAACTTGGCTATTTAACAGAAGATGACTTCCCACAACCAATATGAGCTGATTTATAAGGTGATATAACAAGCTGATCTGTGATGAAGCCTTGCAGCATATTGACTGCTTTATCATAAAGACATTATTGATAATAGTTCCACCACGATGGGCAGAACTCACAATACAGTTTGAGGTGTGAAGGACTAAAAAGCTTTGGATAGGGAAAGAAAAAACATGAAAAGACCTCCTGTAGCTGATAAGATCGAGAGCCAGGAACTGGTGAACAATGCAAAGCTTTATTTGATTGACATGAGACATATACCAGATCCGTTGAGAAGCTGAGAGATGGAAGAAGTCTGGGGATAGTTCACACATGACAGCAGCTTCTCACTGTGTGCAGAGCCAAGGCTGTGCTTGCTGTATGTACACCACTTGCTGGTGTGACTAGCTGGATTCATCAGCTTGTACCAGCTCACTTCCTCCCACAGCTAGGGGCTACTCATGAGATCCTACACTAGCACAGACTCCCTGTCAGTCAAATAGCACACTCCTCTAGGGTGGGAGCTGTGCCTAAATGTGTGGCAAATTACAGGGAACGTACAGGCCAAACTACAGCCATCTCTAGCCCAAAAGACTAGGTGTGGTTAACATCAATTCATATCAATGATTTGCTGCACAGAATAATGGAGACTAAGATAAGGCAAAAGCCCCTCTGGGCAGGAACAGCTTTATTTTGGACTGGAGTGCACACAAGGCAAAGGACTGATCAATAGTGTTGGCAGAAAGAACAGCAGCAAACAGAAGAGCTCTGAACCCCACTGCAAGTTGTGTAATACAGGGCCTTTATTGCATATAGACTGGCACAGGCGGCTCTACACTCCCTGACCTCGTTAACTCACTCTCTCTTCCTCAGATCTTTACAAGTGATGTACAGCAACAGTCTGACATTACCCCACAAGAAGGGTTCTGAGGAAAAGGTTACTCAGGATCCACCTCTAGCAGAAATATTCCAGTCCCAAGAAGCTGCTACAAAACTGAAAGTCACTCTGAACAACAACTATATGGCACTTCAGTAGCAAAT
Organism: Poecile atricapillus; assembly: GCF_030490865.1. Taxonomy (NCBI): domain Eukaryota; kingdom Metazoa; phylum Chordata; class Aves; order Passeriformes; family Paridae; genus Poecile; species Poecile atricapillus. The sequence goes on along the minus strand of NC_081250.1, from coordinate 127,058,982 downwards.
TACTATTTCTTTCAATTATATAATTTGTCCAGTTACAATAACATTACAGAGGCAGCCTCAGACACACACAAATAATCAACTCTCTTTATAATTACTTTTAGAAGAATCTGTAATTGTTCCTAGCAAAAAATTGCAATTGAGCCAAATTCAGAATCTATTAATTTTTTTAATATGACTATTACATAATGAAAATTCAGTCTAAACTGTATTAAGGACAAAAACATACGGTGATATTTCAAAATTTAAAGTCTTATAAACAAGGTGTTTTAAAACTATGTCTTAAAATATTTTTATCACAATAAATCTAAATTAAAATGAGGCTTAATTCAACATTTTTTGGACTTTCTGCTTAACAACATTTTTATGCATTAGCTGTGTAGTTTTTGTTTTATTTCAATAAACTCCTTTAACTTATAAACAAACTGAATCTTCTCTGAAAACTATCACCCATCTCCTTTCCAGGTGAACAACAACCAACATCACTCTTAAATCCTTCCCACTTCTCTTGTCTGACTTGACCTCACAAAAGAATATGGTGTGGATAGCTCAGAATTATGTATATAGGATGATCATCTCTTGATCTTTGTTAGATTTCTAAGCACTGAATGACTTGAAAAGCAGATTTTATTCAATGGCTACAGTGTAGGCCTTTGATATCAATTATCAATACCTAGCTTGGCAGTATTGGTAAAAATGACCCTAACTTAAATGCCAGCCTTAGGTTTGGTCAGAACTGGGACAAAACTCAGGAAAGGAATTTGTATTATCAAAGTCTGTCGTCTCTACCTCCTCTACAGCCTGCATATTAATATATCCATGCCAGCATCAAACCTCCTTAAATGCTATACTGTATTTATCCATTGTTATATACCAGGAAGAGTCTATATGAGAGCAGCAGCACATTAGAACTGCAATGACCTAATTAAAAAGGAATTCTTTTTCCTTGAGAAGACAGATAAGAGATGACAGGGTATCCTTTAGTGTTGATAAAACACGAAATAAGCTTGATCCCATGGGATTGGCTTTGAAACAAACTAAATATTTTGTTTGATTACAAGGTGTTTAATGGCTAGTGGATGTGGTATTGTTCTGAGACATCTATTTTATACTAATATTTGTACAGGAGATGAACAGGTTTTTCTAGCTTAAGTGTTCTTAACATAAAAGTCAGGCTGATTAAAGTAATAGTAGAGACACACAATATAACATTATTTACCTTTTCTCCCAACTGGCTCCTACTTTAGTTTCCAGGATTCATGAACTAAATGCTGGTATTATTAGTATGTAATTTTTTATGAGTATTATTCTTTAATCCAAGTTTCTTCTCTTTATAAATTATGGTTATTTCAGTAAACGCTATTTTCCCCCCAATATATCCACATTTCTTTTGAAGCATCTCAGTCTCTGTCTTGGTCCACTCTTGAGTCAATCTTTCTGATGTGCCTTATTTTAATTCTACTATCCAGAAGCACCAGTTTTGGAGCTGACATTTTCCTTTCGCCAAATTCTCCACTATAATGTTATCTCTGTCCTTTAAATGCTTCTCTTTCCTTCTCACTTTGAGTCTACTTCTGTGGTTAATTCGTGGAAATTATCCAGGCCTTTTCACTTTCTTTATCTGCCAATATTCAGCAATTCATGTTGCTCTGTTTTTCACTGTGATTTGATGGATTTCTGACAATATCAGTTCCTGCCTTATTTCTCAGGCTTCTTAGTTTGTCTTTTGATCTTCCTGACTGATTCCTGAAGAGTTCTGTTCAAATTAAATGTGCCATTTTTACCTCTTTTGTCCCTTACATCTTCCATAGTGCACATGCAGTTTTTGACTCTTCTGGAGGACATCTAAACTCTTCCAATAAAAGACTTGTCTGCAACACAAGCCCTTTTATTGTTAATGACATCTATACTGCAACCCCACAACTAAGATTTCAATGCCTTTATATGTCTGCAATGATAGCAGCCTGAGTTAGCAAACATATCTTATGGGATAGTAATCTGAATTAGCAAAATAATCTTATGAGAATATAACTGAGTTAGAAAACTAAAACTTACCTTCTTTTTTTCCCATAATTTCTCAGGTAAATTGTAGCAGAGAGAGAAGTAATGAGGACCAGGCAGACTATTCACATTTCTGTGTCTTCCAGTGCTTCTGCAAACTGGGTATTCATTTCCTCCGACATTCCTGTTTTCTGAAAACTGTATAGACATACGACACTGCTGGTTAACCTTAATTTTTTTCTCAAAAGACTTTCATAATTAATCTTAATTCTTGTCCTCTCAAGTCAAGGAACAGTCCCTGAAACTCCCTGATGGTGGAATCATGCTAGAATTCTCACAGCCTGATGGAAAGTATGAAGGGTGACCTGGAAGGGTGACATTTGCAGAAGTTCCAGGCATCATTGTGTCAAGATCTTGCAACATCAGGTGCAGTTGGGTATCTACAGGATGCTCTATCAATGACCTTAGCAGATCAACCTGCAGCAGGGTGAGGCTAAGGATGTCACTCAAAAGTGTGTCTCTTACACACACCATGAGCCCCTTTGACAGCTTTTTGGTAAGGCCCTATCCAAAGCATGGAGCCTTAAACTCTCTCATAATCAGTCTCTGGAAAATCTGATTCCAAGAAGAGGATGGTTCTGAACAGCAGCATCCAATCACATGAGATCATCTAACCAGGAACAATATACTTAGGAAGTTTTTTCCAACATTATGCTCCAAAATGGATATCTTACAATTTTTGGAAGGCAGGACTGAAACTTGAGATGATCTGGGAGAAGGAGAACCACAAGCCTGTGGAAGCTTCCTAAGGTTTAATATTAATAGAGTCAACTTCCCTGCTTTCACAAAATGTGTCTGTATTTCTGTACAAAAAGTTTTGACACCAAAGAAATGACAACATAGTTAATAGCTATTGTCATGAAGGTTATTGCTTGCCAAATGGAGCACTTAGTTTAACTATGAGGAAAAGACGGCTAAGTACCTTACAGTGCTGCTTTTCCTTTCCTAACTCCGCTGATGCCCCCCTCATTTACATACTTTCCTACCAGAAAGGGAAAAAAATTCAGCAGCAAAGCCCTTCCTGCATTATGCTACCACTGCATTATAATACCACTGTTGCAATTTTACATTAATAAGCCCTCTGTAGTTGAAGGCAATAATTTTCTAAAACTGATGAGGGACAGTGGATGCAGAAAACCTCAGAGCATGGTAAGTCTGTTTAATATGTCAGTTTTCATTCCTACAGTTATCAGGGATCAGAGTCTTGCGTTGGATGGATAATGTCTCAGAAGATAGGATAAACTGAAGCAAGACAGAGTCGTTAAGTGGTTCCAAATTCATAAATCACTACGGCTGAAATTCTCCCTGTGACCCATTCTTATTAAATTCAGGTACTACAGTCCACAGGTTTCATTCCTTGTTTTTTATGCAGGTTAAAGTACCATGACTTTTCAGCCCTAAACCCACTCCAGACCATACAGACATTATTGCATAGTGCAAAGTGCAGGATTTGGATACCCCTGGGGTTGCTGGGGAACCAGAAATTCCAGGCATTTGGGAAAGAGAGGTATAAACAGCAAAACAATAAGCTCATGTGCTCAAGCCCCTGAAGCACAGTACAAGGTGTGCTAAACATTTTATCAGGGAGAGAGGGGGGGTAAAAAGGGCTCTGCAGCAAGGCAACAAATTATTGCTATTATATAACTGCTATTAGGCAGGCTGCCTGCAAGCCTTTGTTGAACCTGTTTCATGAACTTAGGGTTAATTATCTCACTGTGTCCTGTTGTACTTGTATTATTTTGCTGGCTACTTTTCCTCTGTTTATTTAATATTTTTTATTTTCTTGCACAGTTTTAAGCTTACAAAGAAATAAATATCAATACTTGAGCATAAAAGTTTCATGAAAATTCAAGGAAATGTCAGTGCCTTGGAATATAAACCTAGTTTTATTACACAAACTCTATTAGACAATTCAACACAAATTGATGCTAGCAGAAAAAAAACCAAAAAAAACCAATATGCGACAATATGCAGATATATAGAAAACAACAATATGCAGACACAAAAAGAAAGTATTTTCTCCATAAAATGCAGTGACAGTGCAAATAATGCAAAGACATACCTAGTCACAGTTACAGCAGCTCCATTTGCTAGGCCTCCTACATAACTTGGAAACTAAGCAACACATAGATAAAATAATGCACCAGATGACCTCTGTCAATGCAAACATATATATGTGCACATTCAGTCACTCAGAGACTTCACCTTGACTTCAGCAAGTAATAATTATCTTGGGTGCACTTCCAAAAGCTATTGGTGTACAGAGCAGAGCAGATCAGATCAGATCAGATAACCCAAACATAACATAGCATACTTTCTATTTTAATAAACAAAGAAAGAAGAAACAGTAATAATAAAGTCACTGAGGCACAAAATCACAGATTTAAGGGAGGTAGGGAAGACACTGTACAGGGCAAAAAGTCGTACAACAAACCATGCTAAATAATTGTCATTAAATGCAACTGTTCTAGAAAAAAGCTCAATCTATTGAGTTCTATGGCAATGTTAATGTTTACCTCTGATGACAGCAAAAAATAGTGGCTTGGCCAGCATCAGGTGCAGCCTAGCCCTCTCTGGTTTTCTTCCTGCCCACCCTGAGAAACCTGGCAAATAGAAGCAGGTTGGAATGTTTCTTCTGTGGCTGTGAAGAGGTACAGAAGAAAACTTCTGCAATCACTTGCCACTGCTGCTGGGGTCTTCCAGGGAGCAACTGGAGAGAAGCACTTCCTACAGCTTTACTAAGGCCACTCCTCAGTTCAGATAAATTTTATACCAATCTATATTTTGGCAAAGGGATTTTGACTCAGAATTATTCTCAAAGTTAGAGAAAATAGACTTATACAATAGAAATAATTTCTCCATTGGGAGTTCATCTTTATTCCCTTTTTCTTTCCTCAGATAAAAGGACTTAAATATGTGTGAGAGATAAAACCATCTCTCATTTACTCACAGATACACAGCAGAGAGCATGCCACACCACATCTGGAAGCCTGGCCCTGCTGGACCTTAAGCAGGGGTTTCAGAACCACAGGTCCATGCCTTTTTGGTACTTCAACCTGTAGGAGAAAAGCCTTACAAGCTCTTTTCCCGATTTAGGCTTTAAACATTTTAAACCCTGCCATCTAATACCACTGAATCTTCTTCCTCTGACAAGGTTTATAAGGTTTGTTTCTACTTGCATCATGGAAATTTAACCACTTGAATACAGTGTTCTAGCACAGGGCATACTGAGTAGGAGAGGGCATCTGAAGGTCTACAGGAAAATGGCACAATAGGGCTGACCCAAGAAGACCCCAAAAACAACGGAGCTAAAAAACACCGCATATTCAGAAGGCACAAATTCAACTGAATGTGCCTGTGTCTGCCTGCATTATTACTGTCGTTCAGATGTGCATACAAATGCTGTTTATGTTCTGTCTCTATTGCACTGGGTCTTGTGACTGCATGGAGCTGTATCAGTGACTACACCTCCGTGGTGATGAGATGTTCCTCTGAAAGGCGAAGGCAAAGGTCTACATTTGTGCTATTAAATCCAATGTGCATATGCGGGAGAGGAAAGCTTATACCAAATACAAACACATTGCAAACGCCTGAACACATCCCCTCCAATTGCCTCAGCAAGGAGTTCAAATCCGCATTAATCTGCTCTCTGCTTGCAGCTCACAACCCGATTATATCTCCCCGCGCCCCACATCTCAGCCCACACGCTCGGCTGTGCCATGGGGTTTGCTCAGCGCAGTATGACCAGGCTGCTCCCCAAATCCCGGGCTGCTCCCCAAATTCCAATCTGCTCCCCAAATCCCGGGCTGCTCCCCAAATCCCGGGCTGCTCCCCAAATCCCGGGCTGCTCCCCAAATCCCGGGCTGCTCCCCAAATCCCGGGCTTCCCTGGGCCGGCGGGAGAGGGCAGAGCCTGCGCCTCGGCAGAGGCCGGGCTCGTCCCTGGTTCAGCGCCACAGTTCGCACCGGGTAAACCCAGGGCACGTAGCGAGGACCGGCAGAGCGGGACACGAGCTGACAGTGCCTGCCTCAAGCTGCCCATCCCCGCATCGGCTTCTGCGTACGATGAACTACACGGTCCTAGCAGGCGGCCGCTGCTGTTCACAGGCCGTCGGGATGGCTGGCCCCGGGACTCCCGGCAGTTCCTACGTTAAGACTGCCCGTGAGCAGGGAGGAACGCGGCTCCAGCCAGAGCGAAGCGGCGAGTCCAGCCCGGCCCGGCCCGGCCCAGCTGAGGCGAGGGCCGAAGCCGCCCGAGCCCTGGGCCGCTGCTGCCGCTCGGCGGGCGGAGCGCGGCGCTGCCTGGCGGGACGCGGCCGGGGCGCGGCGGCGAGGGCTCGTCCCGCCCGGGCTTTTGTCCAGGCGCTGGCATTGAGCATGGCAGTAGCGGCACAAACGGGAGGTGACTCGAATCGTCCCCCCTTTTTAATCTCGTTCTGTGGAAAGTGCGGGCTGCCCAGCGCCCATTCGTGGGTGTCTGCTGGGAGCTCAGTCTGTAGCGAGTTCTGCCTCTCACTGGTGCCCACATTAGGAACTGCAAGGTCTGTTCAGAAACTCAATGTGCCTGTTCAGCACATAAACAAGTAGAAATTAACTCTCATGAACGACTTCACAAATCAAAGGACTTGCTCAAAGCTGTCCTGTCCATCTGTGTGAATCAGGATGGCGTTCCAGAGAAAAGAACACCAAGACCTTCCACCGAATCCCTGTGCCCACACTGGCTGGAATAAAGCTCCTAGAAACACTCCAGCAGATGCAAGCAACTCTCCCCTCATCTTCTTTAGGTGCAGGGTGGCAGAGCACTAGAACACGCTGCCCAGAGAGGTCGTGAACCTTCGTCTGGAGGCATTCAAATCCCACACAGATGTGTTTGCCTGTAACCTGCTCTAGGCAACCCTATCTTGGCTGGGGAGTTGGACTAGATGACCTCCAGAGGTCCCTTCCAACCCTAACAATTCTCTGATTCTGTGATCTTGTTCAGAAAGATGCAGATAGAATCATAAAATCGCAAAGGTTTGAGAAGACCACTAAGATCACCCAGTGCAACTAAAACACTTCATAAATGTTTTCTTCTGAAAATATAAGAGCAAAGTTTATTTAAAATGTGACCTTTCATTCTAAAAGTGAGATAGCAATGGGCTGGAAATTTGCTGACTATGACCAAAAATATTTTTTCACATCTGTTCGTGTTGAATGCTGCTGTAAACATTTACATTTTTTAAGCTTACCCACCTCTAGTGTACCTCTAGTTTTATCTACTCTCTTCAGTTCCATCAACTACAGGCAACTATTCTACACATCCCTACAACAGGAGAGGCAAAATTTTATTCTCTAAGACAAAGTCCTGAGCACTTCAAAACTTACTAGAATATCTGCTACTAAAAACCAGCCGGGGCCAGGTGGTATGTCCTTTGAGGGCAAGAACTGTGTACCCAGTAGCTAAGTACCTACTATAGCTGGGTAATGCCATGTGGTTGAAGGTGTACACACAGCTAAATAATAAGGATGAACACTGAATCTAAATATATGGGGGAGGTAATGCCAGTTCATCATAATTAAATTGTAAAGTCCTAGAATAAAATAAAAAAAAACAAACAACCAGTAACCAGAACAAAAACCAAAACAAAACAAAACAAACAAAAAACCCCAAAAAACCCAACAAAACAACCTCCTGCCAAATTGCAATGAGCAATTGCTCATTTATGTATTTTTTAACAAGAATCAAATGAACAGTTTTGTATTGTGTTTGACTTAATACCATTCTTGACGTCCTGGATACATGTTCGGTTTTTTGTAGGGGGAGGGGAGGGAAGATCACTAGTACTTCTAGACCAGATTTGCAATATTATTTATAACATGGGTTTTACACTCAAGGAAATAGGATATACACTGGTTTTGAGTAAAGCAATAATTCTCAAGAAGAAAATTATTATTCTGCATGGCGGTGCTGGTTTAAAACACAGTTAGAAAATTAAACCCCACTTAAGCTGCTCTCTTCCCCCATCTCCTCCTAGTGAAAGGGAGACTAAAAGCAGAGGTTCTGAGTTAAGAATTGTAGCATTGAAAGAGTTGCAGTCAATGGCAAGAGATAGGGAGGAACATGAATCCAGCAACCCAATTGCTGTCAAATGAAGTTAACTCTCCTCACTGCCAAAAGCCCCGTGTTTGACACAAAGCCACTTAGGTCAATTCTAAAGGGCACTGCCTCTCTCCATAGACCATGTAGGGATACTAAAATTGTTGACATTTTGATACATTCAACTTCTGGCAATTGTTTTTCTATTCAGCTAATTCTTGTGCATAAGTACTACATAAGTGCTCAAAATTTAAGTACTCTGTGTGATATACTGGGAATGTAAACCTCCATTTCTTTCACTTAGAAGTTGTTTTATGTGGTTTTGTATGATCGTTTTATAAACTATCCTTATATTTCATGATAATTAATGGGTAATGTAAAACTAAGCTAAGGGCAGTATTTTTGTTCAAGTTAGTATGCCATACAAATATGTCTGCTTATTTATTTTGTTTTTTAAATGGACAACCATGATTTCACTTGGGCGCAAATATGATGTGAACCTAAGTCTTAGGCTAAAGTTAACACAAGCTTTTGCACAGCTGTGTTTAAATACCTAGTACTGACCAGCTCATTTGAATGGAGCTGCCTGGAAGGCATTTCTCAAATTCTTAGGAGCTGCCTCGAAGGCATTTTTCAATTTCTTATTTGTGGTACTAAAGTTATTTGATATTTTAAAACTTGTCCTTGCATGCTGGTGTGATCTCATGAGCTTCTGGCTGCAAAATACAGATCCTTGTTTCTGACTCAGCTATCGACGTTGCATAGCATCAGCTACAGATTTATCTGTGCCTCTGATGAAAGCAGGGTCATTACTGAGTCACTGTTCCCTCAGGGACAAAAATGCCGAGATCCTGTTCTTTTGCTCACCTGAGTATATTAATTTCAGTATGAAATTAATTTACAACATAAAAGATAAGTGCTGACTCACTGGTCTAATTTTTTTGCAGCATGTTTTTGATCTCAGCTGGGATTCGGGTTCTTTTTTCAGTATTATCATCACTAGGTTTGAAAGAGGAATGGATCATTCATCTGATAGCTGGACAGATCTACGTATACTGTTCAGAACACTTGGGCTGATAAGAGAGGAAAATGACTGTTTTGATGGACATTTAATTAATCTGGCAGTGTCACATTGATTTGGGGTTTCATTATTTCAGAGGTAATTATTTGCCACTCATAAACTCACCTATATATATGGTAGCAACACTTTCAATCATGAGACATTACTCAGCAATAGCAGGTACTTAGGTACTGCAGATGCATGAAACAAATACATGGCCCTTGCCCTCAGAGGGCTTAAAATCAAATGCCAGGCCCTGGCTGATTGTTAGTAGCAGTCATTCTAGTAAAATTTTAAGTTCCCAGGACTTTGCCTTAGAGAGTAAAACACAGCCCTCCCTTCTGTAGGGCAGAGACACCGGGGCAGATTTTCAGGACCATGCAACAGGTGCTGTGGGAATAGTGTCTTCACACCTGCTGGTGGTTCAGTGGCACACAGTAACACAACCTTCAAGGCTGGCTTTGCAATTTCACCTCTGTGTGTGGCATTGATGGATGGCAACAGCACGTGCACGCTCTCATGGATAGAGACATGTGGCTTCAGGTAGGTAAAACAGGCATGAACTGCACTGAAAATCAGGCTTGATAAAAATACTGCAAGAATCCTAAGAGACAGATGCAAAATGCTACCTGTGGTTTCCATTATGCCAGCTAGAGAATTTAAAGCTTTCTCATAACAATGAAGTAAACAGGTATCTCTGTTTATAGCTGTTCAAAAGGTGGGTCAAATCATCGTTTTGCTCTAATATTGTAGTCAGTAATCACAGGTATCTGCTACCTTGTGGTAGAATAAACTTTCTGTCTTTGCTCACTATTGAGGTGAAGGACTTGCTAGGTAATGGCCTTATCTCTTCTTTCATGGGAACACTGGTTTTCCTCTTGTCCTATTTCCTTACATCTTGGTTTTGGGTGGAGAAGGCATATAGCTAAGACAGTTCTGCCAATTCTATCTTTGGTTTCAGAGATATGAGCCCTGAGTCATTAAGACATGTGTATTCCAAGGATGTTCTCTAACAGATTCATGTTCTCTAGGACGTCAGCAAGGCTTATCTCATATTGTATTTTTATATTGACTTCTGGGACCAATAATTATTCTGTCACAATTTATGAATTTTCAGGCAGATATGATTAGAGTGTCTGGGCCACTTTTAGTCACAAAATTTCATCTTTTTGAAAATTATATTTGTCTTGGTCAGGAATTAATAAAGGGCCTGAAAGAACTCAAAAATTACTGCTCCTGGTTTTAATTATATGTCGTTGGTTTAACTTAGGTAAACAATGCAAAATAGTCTTGGAAATTTTCATCTGTTTATAAAAGTACCACATGGAAGACCTTGAAACACACTGTCCTGCATGCATTTTAGGTATTTTCAGATGAATGGCTGTTATGATTCAATCTTAAAGTCCTCTGCCCAAATTAAGGTACAAATGAGACCAAATGATGGTTCAAAAATACCAGCTTTATTTTGTAAAATTATTTGTATAGGGAATCAAGAGAGAAAGACAAAATGAGCAAGAGAAAGGAAGCAGGAGACAGATACTGCAAGCAGAAGATAATCACCACCATGGATCCAGTAGCATCCCATTGGTCCTTCAGTGTCCTGGGCTTCTTGCTGGTGAGGTCTTATCCAGTTCATTCCCTGAGTTTCCATTTACAATCCCTCGTTAGCATGAGAGGCAAGAGAGTGTGTGTGTTTTACCACTCCGTTTTCTCAGGTCTCAGTTCAGTGTCTGGGGAGGGATCTACTCTATGAGTCTCAACAGATTAATGTTTTAATGAAAAATATCAGTTTTGGTCCTGCCTTGGCAAGGCCAGATCTGGGACTTTGTTCTGTTTTCAGCTTGTGCATAGGCACCTATGATGTTTTCTGCAACAGATTTCACCACCCATTGTTTAATGTATAAAATGCAAATGTCATTAACCCTTTACTTATAATGGCCTCCATCATACACTGGTGCAGAGGGTTGTTCCTCCCCACATGCAGCACTTCATACTTCTCCTTGTTGAAGTTCATTCCTGTTGGCCCATTTCTCCAGCTTGCCAAGGTCACTCTGGATGGCAGCACGACCTTCGGGTGTTTTAGTCACTCCTCCCAGTTTTGAGTCATCAGGACAATTGCTGTTGGGACACTGCCCAATCATCCAGATCACTAATGAAGATGTTAAACAGGACTGAATGCAGTATTGACTCACAGCATACATCAGTAGTTACTGGCTTCCAACTAGGTGCCATGCTTCTCAAGACCACCCTCTGGACCTGGCCATTCAGCCAGTTTTTGGTCCACCTCAATGTTTGCTCATCCAGCCTGTATACCAACAGCTTTTCTATGAGGATCTTATGAGAGACATTGTCAAAGGCCTCACTGAAGTCCAGGTAGACAATATCTGCTGCACTTTCCTCGTCTGTCAGGTCACTCAAGTCATTGTAGATCATTGTAAGTCATTTATCAAGTTGGTGAAGCGAGACTTCCCCTTGATGAAGCCATGCTGACTACTCCTGATCATTTTTTTGTCCCTAATGTGCCTAGAAATGGCTTTCAGAATTTGTTGCTTCAGAAATAGTCAGAAGCTGATGAGATCACACCAGCAATGCAAGGACAATGCAAGTTGTTGTCTGAGCATCTGAAGGAAGCAGAAAATAATGTTCCCGAAAGAAGGATTAATTTAAGTGAAACAACAAAGACAGGATTCCTTGGTGGCCTCTGTACTGAGTGTTCAGCAGTGGTAGAAGGATGTCAGGCATAGACTTGGAAATCAGTGTCTGTCCTTATAAGAAAGCATTAAACTTCCAGCAGAAACCAGTTCTGCAAACTGGAGTGGTAACTCACAGCTTGAAAAAAAAATCCCAATTATTCAACATATTAAATGTTGTCTTTTGAAAAAGAAAAAGAATATGAAAAAGAAGCAGCGGAGTTAAAAAATGTATTCGGTACAATTAAATTGTAGAAATGGATAAGCTTTTATCTCACCATAATCCTTTTGTAATAATGAACACAGAGCAGGCACTTCATCTCACAAAGTTATTATAAAATTTGATAGTAAAGATAAAGTAATACAGTAATAAAGATAATTTTGCCACTGATCACATGCAAGCAAGACTAGTCAGATTAAATTTTACTGTTGATAAAAAGTGCAAAGAATGATACGGATTATTTATGTGGTTAATCATCTTGCATATGTGTTTACTCACTCCTCATTGGCATCTATTTACTTTGTTTTCAGACAAAAGCATATAGGTTTACTGAGCACTTTGTGACCTATTTTTGTGAGTAATGCTTTTCTTAGCTGTAAACAGCAAAAATTCCTTATTACAAACTTGACTTTGGTGTAATGTTGTGTAATTTTATATCTTTATAGTGGTTGTTTCACAGGTTATTACACTGCATACAGATTTGAAATAATTCAAACTGATGTGCTCAAGAGACAGCACTGAAAATTGTTTGTGTCTCACCAAAACACTGGTGATACATCAAATCTGTCATCATATCCCTAGATGTGTCCAATTTCTGACATACGAGGGAGGAAAGGAAAAAATATAATATCTATTCAACAAGATCCAACTAATCTGGTCTACAGGTTATATATCCATCTATTCTGAGGGGTTTTGGTGGGGTTTTTTTCTGAAGAAAAAAAATATGATTTCTCACATCTAGCTGGAAGGTACTGCTGCTCCTGCCTCAGCAAAGAGAGATGAGGCTGAAGAGTTACATCCTTCTACAGTGATTTCAGCTGTTGCCTGTGAGGAAGTTACTGCAGCCATCAATGATGAAAACACCTCATTAATTAAACCCAGAATTAAAAAACAAAACCAAAACCACAAATCAGAAACAAACAAACAAACAAAAAAAAAAAAACCCAAAAAACCCTAAAAAAACCCAACCTCCCCCCGCAAAAAAAAAAACAACCCAACTATCCAAATAAATTATTCTACTTCCCAAAGGCACAATGTTGATTTTCTGCCCTAATATGCTTGCTCTTAGTTATGTCTTTAGTACAAAGCTCAAAAGAAACCAGAAAATCAAGGAAAGACATTATAAGCTTCCTCATGCTTCACCAAGTCTAAGGCTAAAAGGAATGTCTCAAAAATATATAAGCATGTACACCAAGTCAAAGGCATCTACAAACATACAAATGCTGCTGATAGATTTGTTTCAAGCAAACAGAATTATAGAAATTATTTTTAATAGATGTTGATAAATTTAGCCATGCTTAAGCCTGGAAAAAACATCATTTAGGTTGGATGTGACCTCTTCAGATCATCTAGCCCAGTCCCCCTGCTGAAGCAGTGCAAGGCAGCGCAGACTGTCCAGGACCACGTCCACTCGGGTTTTTGAGTGGCTTCAAGGATGGAAACTGCACAGTCCTCCTGGGCCAGGGTTCACAGCATCCCTCAGGGGTTCGCAGCAGCGCACCCTGGGCTCGGCTGTTTCTGGCACCTTGTCCCGGAGACGGAGGCCCGGGAGCCGCCGGCCGGCACTAGAGGGCAGGACAGGCTGCGGGAGCGGGGGCAGCCGGGCAGGCCGGGCAGCCGTGCTCCGCCACACAAACACTCCGGCACCGGCTGCGCTCCCTCCACACGCTACGCTTGGCCCTTTTCCAAGGTCTGGTCGTATTTCTGAAGTGAGGCCTCTTAAGAAGAAGGGGATGGGTGTCTGTCGACGCTGATGTCACAGAAAGTGAGGCAGAAAATGGGCATTTGCAGTGACAGAAGGAGGTGCTGAATGGCCCGAACGAAGAAAACAGAGGAGTATGGACTGGGAAGTCGGAGTGCCGTGTTAATAAAAAATGGGCCAGAAACATTCAGTTCTTTGCAGAGACGATGCTTTGCACTTGTGTTAAGGACTGACTTCATTTTTGCTGACCAAACAAGGCCCTCGGTCTGCAGCTCTGCACAGGTTCAGAGTAAAGCTCGTGGAGGTTTGCCTCTGCACTTTGTTCCAGGTCCCATTAGAGCTGTCCTGTTCACAGCTGTCCACTTCAGAAACATGGAGCTGAAATCCTACTTCGTCAGAGCTTCAGGAAGTCTATTTTGGGATGGGGGGGCACTGTGCAAAATGACAATAATGCAAACCAGTCCAATGATCTGCTTGGTAGGAGTTTGGCAAGAAGAGTCATACTTCTTCAGAGAGGTCTTTGCCACCAGCTAATTTCTACATTTTCCTTTGAAGTCCCTGTAGCTTTGCCTCGGGCCACTGCAGAAAGCAGACTCCCTCACATGTCTTGAACCAAATTACCAGCAGAAGAAGAATAAAATGAAGCAGCTTTGACTAAAAAAAGAAAGTAACTAATTACTGTTATATAATATATGCATATATAAAAATAAGTAAGTGAGATTTACCATGGCTTTATGTATCTAACAATACTGTTGAAAGGCCTGCAGGATCTTTTCAGGAAGGTGGAAACCACAGAAACAGAAATATAAAACAGACATGTGAAGAGGGGACTGAATAGAAACCTGGGAAACAAAGAGGGGAAAAAAAGAGAAAATACCTTTCAGAGATCAGCAATCAAAATTGAAAAGGCAAAAGGATCATGCTTATTCCTGCCTTTATGGTTCCATCAATGCTTTGTGACTTTTATCACTTGTAGGTGCCAATTTAATTTTTTGGCTGGATTTCCTGCTGACTGTGACTCCTGATGATGTGGACCAGGCAGAGGTCCTCACCTCTTTTGGCAGAGGTGAGGAAAGGTGCGGTGTCTATGACCTGCTGCTCCTGCTAGCAGATTTCATTCACACAAGACTGAGATGGAATGATAAAGGGCACTCCTGGCCACAGCAGCTGGGAACTTCTGCAGCCCAGGCGAGCCTCAGGTCCACCCATGTGCAAGAGAAAAAAAGTCCCTTATCACAAAATCACTCACGGCACATCGTGAGCGAAGCACTGAAGCTTGCGTTGCTTGTCCTCTGCCTTCTACTAGGAGTGCTGGGGCTGCAGAAAACATCCCAGCTCTGGCAGGAGGCTTAGCTGGCTGAATGATCAACTCCATGAACAGGTGAGAGATGGCTCAATGACTGAACTGCAGCTTCTCAAAGTCCAGGCTTATTATGCCCCACCAAAGATAGTACGATTCCCTCACCTCACTATCATTTTTCAACATAAAAATAGAGAAAATACTAAGAAACTAAATTTATACTAAGAATGCTAATGAAGAAATCTTTCCTAAGGTAATAGGAATTTCTCCAATATCTATGAGGGCCTGCAAACTAATTTTTCATGTGCTAAACTAGTTTCTCATTTATCTTAAGAAAAGTAACAAAGTAAAGATTTTTTTGGTATTCTTTATTTACTTTTCTTAAAACCAGGCAAAAAGGAAATCTGGGACTTGTTCTGTTTCTACTGTAGCACTTTGTCTGAAAGCATGGCATGAGAGCAGACATCACAGTATAAATCATTTGCCTGTGTATAAGATACTTAGTGTAAAGAATGAAAAAACAATTTTATTTTCCAAATTATCAAGCATGGTCTAATTGGCTAGCATTGATCTTGTGCCTAAAAACAGTTTGGAAATGCTGTTTTTGTAGTAGGGGAGCATTTTTTCCCTGGAATCTACTTATAAATGTTTTTTATTAGCTAGCTGTTTTGTTTTGTGTTTTGTTTTGTTTTACAGCTTGTTTAAAGAATTTTTTAAAATTCTCAGTCCTCAGGTTCTGTCTCATAACAATGAATTCTGGAACAGTGACTTAAGAAAAGCAATAAGGCATTTAAGCAAGCTGTTGTCCCCAGAAAGTAAGTGCTTTATGAGTGTATCTCACAACCTTGTGGGTGGGTATTTAGGTGGCCAGTTGGAAGCAGGGAGTGGACAGTGCCCTGTGGGGTCTCTGGAACACCCCTGCCCCTATCATACCCTATACCATAGCCCCTATCACAGCCTGGATCAGGTGAAGGGCTGAAAAGGAGTGCATGCTCTGACATTCAGTTGGAGCATTCAGATATGATACATGAAATACCTTTCTGAATTCAGTGAGATAACTTAGGACAATTAATACATTTTGAACTTGGGATGAAAATATTCAAAACCTTGTGAGCATTGTGGTGATTGTAGAGATTTCCTCATATCTTCCCAGATATGCACCAGAAGAAAAAACTCAATTATAAATACTAGGCCACTGAAAGGATCATAAAAATGCTGCAGTGTCAAGGTGTTTATTAAAAAGCAACTTTGATATTCTGACAAAAATTTCACTGATTACATTTTGCTGTTTTATCTGAAATCTCTTAAGTTTTTTAATATTTTAGATGTCAGGCACTATGTAAGTTTCCTGAAGCCCCAGAATAAAATATTAAGCTGTCAGATTTCTCCTTCATCTTGTGTTTGCAGAAGGGTCTATTTCCCAGCTGATCTCCACTAGTTATTAGTGTCTTTGGTTTGAGCTGCTTTACTTTGACTCCTGTGGAGTCTTTCTCTAGTTCTGGAGTATGGTAATGAATTATTCAGGGGTTTTGCTTTTTTAAAAACAGATTTACTGAGGGGATGCTACCCCTGCAACTGCAGGGTTTTTTCCCTGATGACCCAGCACACTGCTGACATCCCAGACAGTCACTGGTATCTTGTCCCCCTGTGCCAGACACTCCTGCGTGCCAGGAGCAGGGAGAAAGCTGTTCCACTCTGACACATGGTCATGGCACCTTCTCCTCACCACCAGCTTCCCCAGCTCACAGCACCTTTGTTCCTGGCTCTGTGGGAATATGTCTGGGTAGATGTGTGCAAGCGAGAAGAGCCAGAGAGAGTGGGGGTGCAGAAGTGGGAAAATATTGGACAAACTAATGAGCTGCTGCCACAAGTGAGTCACCAACGGAGATTATCACAGAGTGGGATCTGTATTCCATCGGGGAGCTATTTGAAGTGTAATGTCTAAGCTTTTACAGTGACAACCCTAAGACAGCCTTGCGTGGTCCTATACCAGTCTGCTTGTCTCCTCCAGACAGCTGTGTGGAAAACTCTGATCATCAGGGAAGTTGTGCACAGCCCTCAGGCTTGATCCAGATTTTCTGAAGTCAGTGAGAGCCACTCCATGAACCTGCCTGGCCACATACCCCTGGGACAATAGGGGTCCCAATGGGCTACTTGCGTGGGACTCATGGCAGTTACAACTGCTTTTCCTCTGTTGCTACTAACTTTTAGTGCAAAGGATTCTGAGAGAAACTAACAGCCTATCTGGATTTCTCTAGACCTGCAATAGTACTTTCTGAATGGTAGTTCCCTCCCTGAGTATGGACAAGAGCAATAGCATTGACAGTACCTTACGATTCAGTTTCCCATTCAGCAAATGAAATTTTCTGTTTTGAGATACAATCATTTTGTGTCAGAGAAATGAGAGATAGCATCAACTCAACCAAAATACTGAAGGCAAGCAGGCATCAAAGGTGCTTCCTGGGTCTGAGTGTTGGAGACCTCTGGTAGGCTCATCTATTGCAGAAACAGATGTGAGTAATTAATTAATAACCAACTCAAGCTAGCTGCCTCATCCAAGATAAAATGCATGAAGATTAATTACAACCTGAATATTTTTTCCTTTTTCCTGTTTTTTTTTTTTTTTAATTTTTTTTTTAAATACTGTCCTCTAGTGAGATTTCCACCATGTGTGGCAGGAGTATCAGGACTGTGATATGCAAAGAAATTACATGGGGGAGAGTATCTCAGTGCCTGAAGGTTTTGGTATTGGGACTGGTAATGATGAGGGCTCAAAGTGGTGCAACAACAAAGCTGTGCACATAAAAAGGGAGCTGCCAAGCAACAGATTTCAGACTTGCAGCTAAGGTAAGCCCAGTGGTTCCCTCTTTCTCCATGTGTAAAGAAGAAGCACTGGATCCCACCTGCACAATTGTCTTTCCAGCCAGCTCAGACAGCTGAACTTTCTCTGCTTCTCTGCAGGAATTTCCTTATGAGTTTTGAATGTAATGGGGAAATGAAAACCAGTATTCTTTTTTTTTCTGTACTCCGTTTTCTGATCCAGCTATACCAGGTCCTTGAAAATCATCCAAGGGAATTCAGTCCTTCAGCTTACATGTTGGTATAATTATCCGAGTTTGAATTTCCTTGCCTTCTTCCATCTCCTCTCTCTGGGTATGAGATCTGTAAATTAGAAAGAAAGGCAGGTGAAACTGTTGCTTAATAGTTTCCTGTGACGTTAAGTAAATAAAATTATTATGACAGATACTAGAGACTTACCTTTTAAAAATCATGGATTTCAGTGATACTACCTATGTGCTTCAATATGCATGTTTGTGTTTATATATATATATATGTTTGTATTAACTATTTAGATTGCAATCCATGTGACCCACACGAACTGAGATGATAAATGTTGCCATCCCAATGTGGCAATTCTGCTGGCAATAACATGATCTCTCATAGCTATGTTGATAAGTGTCTGAGAAGAAAATTTATATCTGGGGTTTGTTATGCCACGCACTGTATAAATCACTGTACATGTCAGTACCAGGTAACCCTGCTAAAGACCCAAATTATATTTAAACATTTATTCAATCTCATTCTCTTTCATGGAGGTCATTGACCCCCCCGGCCTTTCTATAAAAAAGTGTTACCCTCCAGTTGTAATTGCTTCCTTTAAAACAAAAGCGTGCAGGGTTCATGCATAGTGCATACTCTCTTTCCTTAGGTGATTATTGCCATGCTTTCATATGAACTCACTTGAATGATGTGCTTGCTGAAACTCAAGGCTGCAAGAATTTT
Organism: Poecile atricapillus; assembly: GCF_030490865.1. Lineage (NCBI taxonomy): Eukaryota > Metazoa > Chordata > Aves > Passeriformes > Paridae > Poecile > Poecile atricapillus. Next base: position 127,040,094 of record NC_081250.1, on the reverse strand, counting down.
CAAGAATGAAAATCTGATCTGATCTGTCTGCACACGTGCTCTGGCACAGCCTGCTTGGAGTAATACAGGATTGAAAGTTTGACCTAAGCTTATTTATCAACTCCAGACTCACTGTGAAATTCCATCAGATTGATGAGTCTCCCAAGGCAAAGTTTAAGTTTGACAGATACTGACCTTCCCTTGAAGTCTGAAGAGAATATGGAGTCACACTGGAATAGCTCAAAGGAAGAAAATAGGAAAGGGGTGAAAAGAACTAGGATGAAACTTCAAGGCTTAGTAGGGCAAGCAAGGCTAGAATTTCTTCACAGCCCTTAAAACCAATTGATTTGTCAGAACAGGCTTAAGACCATGCTGCTTACTGAGACTAATAGAATGATAACCTTTTATAAACTTAGGAAATGATCAGAAATTTTAATATATTTCTATAATTTGCCAGTATCCATATTTTCTAAGGAGTGTGGCTGGTAATCTTCAGTGCAATATCTGCCAGGAGATGTGTAGAATTTATATGCAAACATAAAAGCAACCTTTTCCAGAAAAGCACACCAATTCCTGTGTCTTCCCATTTTTTTTTTTCTTTTGAATGCAGAAGGCTGTAATGTATAAGATCTATCAATTCTAGCCTAGATGGTAACAAGTGAATCCACATTCCTAACTTGCTGTGGAAAACCTCTCAACGTGGTACACCCCTGAAGAAAGAAGGAACAGAAAACCTCAGTGTTTCAGGTGAAAATGTCCACTGTTTGTGTTATTGTTACAGAGAAACCGTTTTCAACAAATGATCACAGTGTGCATGTTCTTGAAATTCATTACACATTGAGAGCTCACCACTGCAGAGTAGAGCAGAACACTCCTAGAAACCCTGAAATAGCTTTTCTGCTTAAAGGCTTTCAGTGGGACTGTGCTCAGGAGACAGGGGTTGGACCCAAGAAATGGATGCTAATATCTCAACTTTATTCATAAGACAAACAACTTTAAATGCACACCTTGCCTAGACATATAGAAGATAAAATCAATAAACTAAAATCTTGTTGTACCTTGAAAAAATACAATTGCAGTTCTAGTAGGTGAGATTATTTGCTGCCAGATCACAGATAAATTTTCTTCTCATATATTTGATGTTTACTGCTAAACATCCAATAAATCTTAGCCAAATATAGCTGCAGAAGAACAAAAATGAAATGAAAAAAATTCTGCAAAGAAAATAGAGAAGCCTTCATATCTGGACTGACAGCCACTCTGGTACCTAAGGTTTCAACAGCGTTTAAATTATTAAACATATTCTACACTCAGAATTTTACTGTATTTCTTGATAGACCCAAGAAGCAGCCATATAGTATGCATTTTTTTTTTCAAGCAAAACTAATACAAAATGCAGAGCAAAACCTTCTCTAAAGTAGTTTTTGCCACTGTTCTTTAAAATGTTTTTTTGGGACAGTCTGCATGTATTAGACCTTGCAGTTGTCCAGCCAAAGAGTGTTCAGACATAAGACTTTTTCCAGCCAAGGTTCATACGCTACAATATATAGCATATATCTCCAGGTCCTGGAGATTCTTGATACTCCAAGAGTTGAAGCTGGTGAGTTCCTGAAGAAAAATGTGAAATATTCAGGGGTCTAGAGTGAGAGAGGGAGGAAAAAAGGATGCCCAACTCCCTTAGTAGGACAGTTGGGATTTTCACATGGATATGAGACCCATCTCCTAGTCCCGAAAGATGCTGCATTCATTATGCACAGTGACTGCTTATTCTAAGTCATTGCTTGGGCCAAACACTGGCAGGACTCTACATGCCTTCTCCTAGGACTAGTTTCTGTATTCCGATGTAAAGATGAAAAGAACCTGCCAAAGGCCATGAAGTACCTTAGTGGCTTGAGTCACTGAACTCCACTCATTGACTGAATACTTTTGCAAGGTAAGACTAGTGTCAGTGTTAGCCCTAGGGCTACATTGCACTCTGTAAAGACACTGAGGGAAACTCATCCTGGCCTGGCTGGACAGAGCAAGACACTGGGGAGGCACTGACGTATCTGAGGTGAAACCTGTCTGCATCTTTTCCTAGGTCTGCCAGAATAAACAAAGGGATAGATGTCAGTTATGTGACTTGTATGTAGGGCAAATATACACTTAATCTTCTAGTGAATCACCTTTTTTCACACAAAGATCATCGGTGATCCCTAGAAGAACAGCTGCTCAGACACATTGGGCCCTGGCCTCAGAAACCTCCCACACCAATGTCATGAGTAAAAAGCTATAAAAGAGTTGGTCTGCCAGATTGGAGGGTCAAATAGCAGCCTGGAAGGGCTTGTAATAGGGAAGAGTGTAGCTACTGATATTCATTCCTCTTTCTTAATGGCCTTATGCAGATGCAAATAGTTAGATTTATTTTAATGAAAAAGTAAAAAAATGGGTGACCCTCACAAACAATTCATTTCAATCACACTTTCATGTTGCTTAAGTATGTGTTTCAGCTAAGAATCTGCCCTGATTTTATTATTTTTATTATTAAAAAAATCTATATTTTGAAAGTATCATCTGAAATACTGATCTATAAAGATCTGCCTATTACCAATCTCTTCAAAAGAATATCAGTAATTTTATATCCTTACAAGAGAACCAGGAAGGGAGGGAGTGAGAGTGATTTAAAATCTCAGTAAAAAAGAACAGGAGTTTACCAGTTTCAAACGACAACCACTAAGCAAAACAAGCTCACTCTTTATTATATGCCATCAATTAAATGCATTATGTCATGCTTTGTGTTCAGCTCGTATCCACGTAAGTATTATTACTGTCTTTATTCATAAATGTTAGCAAAACAGTAAGCCCACAGAAATAGTGTCTTTATCATCTTATAAGAGATGGAAACATATTTGCAATAATGAAATTTTAGATGAGCAAGCTCATATTTTTCTGTTCTTTATAAAGGCCATTTTGATTTTTAATAGCTGACATGTCATTTTGTTTAGCAAAACAAAATGGTTTTTTGCATATCCTTATGTGCACGTGTCTGGCAGGTGGCCCCTCCACGTTTGAATCTATTGGCCAAATTTGATAAAGTAAGAAATTGTCTTGAGGTTTTTCTCTCCTGCAGGTTGCATGGAGCAGCTAGGAAGATGGGAGCAATCCAGGCCCCCTCTGGGAAAGGGCTTTGACTTTCCTTGGGTTTTGCTGCACAGCCATTTCAAAGAGGACAGAGCAATCATTCCACTGACAATTCCCACAGGTCACAGAGGCTTCTGAAATCGGTGTGTCATGCATTTTACCCTGACTCACTGCAAAATGAATTACTTGTGAAAGCCCCAATAGTGTTAGCTTTCATTGGAGATGTGCAAAAAGCCCATCAATAATTAAGCAGTAAGGTATTTTTCATTTATAAATTTATAAGGGCTGGTAGGTAACCATGAGCAGCACTGACAGAGCATTTATCAGTTTGTGTGTCTGGTTTTGCCTTTATCATTAAATGGGCAAAATAAAGACATGACACTTTATATGCACAGACACAGTTTTTCTCCTAGGGCATCTGTTCAAGTGTCTCTTCAGCTACTCTTTCTGAAGCTTATAAATTACTTTGGAACTGCAACCTACTTTACGCAATTTTAATAAAGACACTCAGGAATACCATCCCACATGTCATCTTGCTGCAGGAGTTATCATTAGCAAAGTGAACCAAAACAGTCAATTTAAGTAGAAACTAGGTATGTCAAGAGTTCACATCTACTTGCAGAACTTTGCTTGTTTCATTAAATCCATCAAGGATTTAAACCAGGAACTTACCTAATAAGGCACCTTTGCAGAAGAAACATGACAACAAAGGTCAGAGCATTTCAAGCAGGAACAGGACCACTGTTGAAAGGTTCATGAACTTTTAATTAACTGACTTACCTCCCAGAATTCCTGGTCCAGATACAGTCATTAAAGCAAGCATCCTTGTCAACTGATCATATTTCTGTCCTTCTCAGCATTTGAATGGGAAGGAAGAAATAATTTATAGCTATTTGCAAAACTGGCTAAATGAACCCATAATTTTGAATTCCCTCCTACGTGTCATTTGTGTGGGAATACAGAAGAAAGCAGTGGAACAGTAAATAAAGGAATGCTAAGGATTTCTGCCTTGAACAGAAGATGATGCCTATGAACAAGATTCTGTACAGTAATGACAAGTAGTAACATCTTAAGAGAAGTGTGGTTTGGAGGTGTGGTAAGATTTAGTTCTAGAGGATAATAAAATCTCATTGAAGGATAGGTTGGAACTGGTACAAGAGAAGCTCAATCTGAAAAAACCAAAGAACAACTAAGTCAGAAGGGCAGTTATGAAACAAAATAGAGTGAAGAACCAAATACTATCCAGCAACAGCATTGGTGTTTAGAAAATATTTGGTGCAAAGTCTGTTATTCCAACCATCTTGAAATCAGCTAAGGATCTCAGTGTCTCATACCCTCGCTGTCCTTTCCTCCAGCTCCAACAAACATAACCTTTCCACTGTTTGCATTTTCTTCTTCTGTCCTTCAGATTGTGCCACCTCTTCTAAGACTCCTGTCTGTCTTTTTTTGTCACATTAAACACACAGAACTCACTTTGACTTTCAAGGTCCTTCACAGACTTCTTTCTCTTGACTTGTTACCTGAAACTGCAAATCCAAGTGCCAGCTCTAGTTTCTGACCAGCAAGTGTACTCTTAGGCTTTTAAGCAAGAATTTTCAAGCAAGACAAGGTGATTAATGGCCACAGTGATCTCAGAAAGAAGCATACCTGCTCCAAACTGAGGACTTCTTGTATTCTTGGAAAAGGAGGTAAAGGCAGCTATTTCCTCCACTACTTTATTCTGGAAGACAGCTAGGTGTGGCAGGTAGCCAACCAGAGACAGGTTTGTTAGAAGCACACTAACTTCTCTAGGAGGATGTTTTTTCTCCCGAGTCTGAAATTAGTTGTAGTTTCAGTCAAAATACTATCACACATTAACCGAAATCAGCAGCAGAATGTGTATTTATACAGCACATATGTTTTGTGTATATATTGATACACACATACATATACATATACACAGAGAGTAAGCTGTATAAACACCGAGGCATAGATAGGTCTGTTCAGTGGCAAAAAGCCTTTGAGGTGAGGGAATGAAAACATTTTCCAAACCAAGCCAAACTTCAGCATGTTCTGTTAGAGGCATGATGCATCCTGATGACCGTGACTAGAGATTTGCAGTGTGCCCTTCTGGATGGGTGGCTTTCCCCAGCTGACAGAGTTCAGCTCCAGTGAGCTGCCACTGCTGCCACAGCTGGGCAACAGGACAGAGAATCTGTCCCAATAATCATTTGTGATCCCAAATCTGAAACCTGAGCAAAACAATTCAGAATTCTGCTCAATGTATTAACAGCTATGCACATAGGTTGGAAAATACTGTCCTATTTATTATTAAAAGAAAGGTCTTAAGATCTGTTCATTTTCCTATAATTACTCTAATGGAATAGAGAATAGGCATAAATTTTGATATAAATCAGATTTAATAAAGTTCTGTTCTGATCTAAATTCTTCAGAAATATCCATCACCTCAATTTTGACTCTTCTTCAACACTAAAATCTATGTCTATTTTTTTATAAAATTTTAGATTATCTATATCTGCCTTCTCTTGCCTGCCTCAGAGAGCTCCACAAAGTGAGACTGCAGGTTCATGGTCTCCTGCCCAGCTGCAGACAGGTAACCCACAGACAACTGTGATAAACATGTTGGGGCTAGAGAATAGGTTCCAAATAAGAAACACAATAAAGTGGACTGCCCACACATTTACCATGGATATCTTTTATTTTGATTAAGTTTAGAAGGGGAGATCCTATCTAAAGTTGATTGTTGAAGAGCCTAATCATATCTCTGGTGCTACTGCAGCTGCTATTTCATTCCACAGCACCTTCTTGCTCATGTTCAAGACTGTCAGTGACAGACATGCAGGCACAGCCATACAATTAAAATGTTTCAGGAAGACTTGCAGCATCACAGAGCATGGCCATGTCATTTCTGACCTCTGCAGCAGATGAAAAGTAACTTGGAGAAGGGGCTGCCAATGAGCTGTGCAGTATGGCTTGCATGTCTCATATCTGTTTCAGAGGGGCTGTTCCTAATTAGCACTGATGTCATAAAGTGTAGTCAGGCATACATGGCATGAAAGTCAAATACAGTAGTAATTCGTTGTGTCCTACCCCACCAAGATGAACACTGGATGTCTTTCCTTTTTACCAGGTAGTTCTGAACCCAGTGCTCCCTGTTCCTGCAGTGCAGAGTTAAACCCCATAGTGGAAATGTGCAGCTAAGAAGTGAGGTATGATGGATGTTACTACTACATGATCTGAATTCAGTCATACTAGTGATTAATTTTTCTTGTACTTGGGGAAAGCTGCAAAGCAGCTGGAAAGCTGCAGAATGACAATGAACACAGCCAGAGAGAGCAGAAAATTGCATGACACATGAGCACATTCTAAATGCTGACTCACAGCACCCCACATTTCTCCCTGCTGCCTTCAAAACTCTCCCTAATCTCCTCATATGTTCATCTTACAGTGTGATTCACAGGGTCCCTGAAGTGCCCCCACCCCCATTCTTTGGCTTTTTGTTTTCCTTCTACTCCTACTCTTTCCATTTTCCCCCTGATGCCTGCTGTACCATTGTTTTCTAGAGCTGTCATCATTACTTCCGGCAGTCCCTGTGCATAGGGACAGGGTTTGTAAAACAACTGCCAAAACCCTTTTTCACACACTTCCTCCTATCTGCAACTCTCCTGGGCCGAATTTAGTCTACTTTTTACAAATTATAAATACAGATAAAATGAAATCAACTGCATGGAAGAGTCAAATGACACTTTCTTTTGAGAGATTACCTCAACTTTTCAGGTTCCAAGTTAATAAACATGAGTCTGGAGCATGAGGCTTACCTCAGCTGCATTTATAGCACCCAGACAGCTCCTTTCCAAAGCCTGACTGGGAAACCACCATACTTTTAAAAACCTCTGAGATTACATGTTCCAGACTTGCAATACCATAAATTGTATTAAAAAAAATTCCAAACTACTCTAGGATATGCAATTCAGTTTAATAAAGTACCTTATAAAACAACTTACCTTGCAACTCACAAGAAACTAAGCACTTTGAAAAATCTATTTTTGCTTCGATTTTCCTTTTTTTAATGAAGTAACATAATCCCTCTCCGATCAACAAACTCAGCAACATCGTCCTGGCCCAGAATATGGCTGCCAAGAATCCAGCCACTGCCAGAGCAGCACCTGCTTTGTATTTCCTGAGCTCAATGGTAAATTATATTTCAGTTTAGTGAGTTTGGATACAGGCTGAACTTTTCCACTCTGCAATCAACTTGTGCAGACTCATATGATGTTGCAAGAAAGCCATTGTCAGAATAGAGATGATGTCACTAAAAGAATAGATGTGGATGTCTCAAGGATGTAGTTATTTAGGTGTCACGTAAAATCAGTACACTT